>NC_143436.1:15170984-15474015 GCF_987193195.1 Phasianus colchicus
AGTCTTGTGACATAGATAAAACATCACAGTTGACACTGTCTGCAGTGCCTGGCTGAGTGAAAGTACACCAAGTGAAGCATATGTTGGGTTTCTCCAGTTCAACAACTGTGATTTACAGCTCTTTGAGATACCATGGCGTCAGCTAGGGATTCCTCCACAGAACTGACATTTTGTTCTCAGTATTAACATGCAGCACTTTGGAATCTCAGGAAAATGAGTTTAACTTATTATGCCTCTGTTCTCTCATACTCATCACTGGTCCCTCAATACCAGCAATCATCTTGAATGTCTTTTTCTTCACTCTGTGGGGTTTTTTTCATGGTGAAGAGCCTAAGATGAAGTCTCATTTGGTTAAATTTAAGGCAATATCTGTAAAATAGTTTACATGAGCTACTCAGAAACAGAAGTTTTTCACTGCAAAACAGTAATAAACTTTGGTCCCTCTAATCTGTTTGGCCATAAATGCCAGTAACACACTCTGGGCCCTATTTACCTTCTGTATATTTGGCTGCAGTTCCTGCAGTCTTCACTGTCATGCTGATGGTAGATGCAGTGGCATTCAGAAGTATTTTCTTTTCCTTTTTCCATGTTTTTGTGATCGTTCTTCTGTATATCCCACAGTTAACCAGACTTTTCAATTTCTGCATATTACTGCTTTCTCTTTCTGCATCTGGCTCTCAAGATAAGCATTTGAAAGTCCAATCTTACATTGTTATAAATCATGAAATTCACCTGAGTACATGTTGAATCTGGAACCATAAATTCTAGTCTACACTAACTATTAATCGTTTACCTCCTGGTCAACTGCTCAGCATTGTTATCTTCTGTGATAAGTGGTATGCTGAATTTATGTGAAATTTCATCCTGGATTTTGCTTCCAGTTCTACTGGTGCTCTAGACTGCTGTGGTAAATCTGTGGAGCAAGTGGGTTACAATTCTTCAGGTTCTGCAACACTTTTCTTATGATAGGACCAGGCAGGTCCTATCACATTGTACAAATGAATGTCTCTAGTTTTTCCACTAATCTTCTAGAACCGTGACTTCAGATGTGGTCTTCATGTGGTGGTGATGAAAAAAGCCTTGAGCTTTCCTATGGCATTTTCTAAAGCAATTCTGCCATTGTTCTTTTAGATAACCATTCAAATATCCTTTGCCAGATGACTTTACAGCATCAGGAAAAACAGCTTGGAACTCAATTGTGGACTCAATTTCCCAATGACTAGGTGCTTCTGGAGCTTAGGATATTTCAGGTTGGAATGTACCTTGGGAGGGCTTTAGTTCAAACTGCAGTTCAAAGCAGGCTAAGTCTTAGATCAGACCAGGTTGCTCTGGGCTGGGTTTGGAAAATAACCTCTCTGGGTGCTTTGCCACCGGTCTGGCCTAGTGTGAAAAAGTTTTCATTATAACCAGTTTGAAACTCTTTTGCTTTGAGTCATGCCTTTGTTTGTCTTCTTCCCATCATGAACCAGTGTACAAAGCCTCAGTCATTTCTCCATGGATACTGCCAAGGTGCTGCTAGGTTTCCCCAGACCATCTCTTCTCCAGCCTGAGAAAGCCAAACTGCTTCAGCCTCTACTTACAGGACCACTGCCCAGCCATCCTGGTGGCACTCCATTGAGCTCATTCCAGTTTATCAGTCTTCCCGAATTTGGAGGCGCCACAGGTAGACCCAGTATTCTAGATGTGGTCTAATAAGCATGGAGTAGAGGGTAACAGTCACTTCTCTGGCTCATACAGCCAGTGTTCATGCAGTTGTCCACCTTTGTTGCTGAGTACTGCTTTCTGAGGGCCAGTTGCTGTCTGCCAGGGCCCCTTGCCCCAATTTGGAGCAGCTCCCTGGGCAGGCGGTGGCCAGCTGTGCTGCTTCCAGCATGAAGATGAGGTGCACTCTGTGAGTGGAGTCCTAGGTAAAAAACATTCACTAGACATAAATGATTTACACACTGATAAATGTACTGTGCATCTTTCATATATTCAATTAATGATAACAATTTTTCTTGGTGCTTTGACACATTGAGAATACCCCTGAGAGTGTAAAAAAAAACCAAAACACTTTGACTACACTGAATGCCTTTACACCAAATTCATTTGTCACAGTATTCCAAACCTGGCCTGTTTTATTTTTAATAGGTCAAGTTTTCAATTTTTATTACTTTTTTTTTTTATTTTAGAATTAGAATTATTTTATGCTTATATATCAGCAGTGAGTAACTCAGTCAGTAAATAGACTCTGGTTCTTTCCACTAGAATATTTTGCTTTGTAACGGCTGTGCTGCTGTGTGCTAACTTTTCACTGAATGATTATTTAATCATTAAACCTGAAACGCCTAGAGGTCTCAAGGGAACTGTACACAAATTAAATCAAGAAGTTCTTCAGCACTGCTGCTTAAACACAGGACATTTATAAGGGAATACAATTTCCTTGGGGTTCCTTCAGCTTTCACTGTGGCCTTGATTATTCCAAGATTTCTGTCTAAAAGAGCATTCCACAGAACATTGCGAAGGATAGGTTTGGTTGAAGAAACTAGATTTAGCTCCTTCCTACCTTTCAGGTTCATTTATTCCCCTTTGGTATTTAACAGAGTTGTTGCTGAAGAGCATCAGTACACACCTTCTTTCCTGGGAGAAAAAGGTGAAACTATAAGCCTGAATTGTAACACCATACAAAACAAGATGCTAGACCTTTGCTTAATTTGTGCTGTAATTCTGAGAGTTTTCCTGACAAATATTCACCTGGAGTATGCAATTTCCTTGGATATTGGTTGCAGTTAGTAAAAAATTGTGAGGAGCTGCAGCTGCCATCAGGCCTCCCCTCAGCTCCTCTGCTTTGTGCTGAGCAAACACAGGGACCTCAGCTGCTCCTCACATGTCTTCCCCTCTGTCTCACGTCTTCCCCTCTGTCTCCTATATATGTGATGAAGTTTTCTGGGTTTACCTCTAGCTGGCCTTTCTTCAAGTGCAATGTGATTTTAACTAGGCATTGAAAAAATGAAGTTACATATTGGTGGCTAGCAGAAAAGAGTAATATAATTTGAAGTGTCCTCTGTTTTGTTGATGGCACTAGTTCTAGCCTTTCTGCATTGAATAATGTTAGAAAATGTGAGGGAGAGAAACTGAACTCTGTGGATCCTGTGCCTTCTCACTACCACAGGATCCTTAGATAGAAGTGATGAAACTGCTCATTATCTGTATGAGTTCAGGGTAGTTTTTTTCTCTCTCAGAAAAAGATAAATCATTTCTATGAGACCTTGGTGTCTTCTTTTCTTGTTCTCAGTGGTAATTAGCAACATGGTTATGGGCTGCTTCTACTACCAGGCAGTGTAAGCGTGGTAATTGGTGTTCTTAGGTTGATTACTGACGCAGTTCTTGGAAGAACATTTGTAGTTCATCTTTTAGCTTGTTATTGTTGTCTGCATATTACAGATGTAGGTGAGCATGTAGTGATTGCTGTATTGGGTGCTTACTTTCTTACCTTGGTATGCAGTGGCAGTACTATTTGATAATAACTGTTTCTGTTTTGATAGTGGGAAAGGTAAATTGGAATGTATTATTTTATAGTTGTGATTCATTTTCTGCACTTCTTTTACCTATCTAAAGAAAAACCCATCAGCAAAAAATCTTAGATGGATTTTCTGGAATTGTTGAGAAACCAGATGTTCAAAATCAAACTTTTCAAAACTTGGCAGGAGCATTTTAGAGAAAGTCTCTTTTGTCTGCCTGTCTTCCTGTTAGATCTGGCACCTCTGCATCGATTTATCTGAGTTCTGATATAGAGGATTATGTGAGTATGACTTACCCATTTGACCAAAATCAGTATGTTAAAATTCTAGGAGACAGCTCCTTTAGCTTATTATTGTGTTTCATCTTGCCTAGCAGCCTTGCCCCAGGAGAAAGGAGGTGTATCTCTTGTTTTGTGAGGGAGTATGTGGGCTCTTCAGTGTAAAATGGAGAAGGATTGATTTGTTCCCTCGATCCTATCACTGTGATAAGCAAAGGTAAATTTTCTATAGCAGCCATTCTTCTAGAAGGATGACTCCTCCTCTTCTTACAGGTGGCCATCCTCAGCTTGTTATTCTAAATCCCTTATGGATACAAGGTTTCGTATGAAACCTACCAAGACTAAACTTATTCTCTCAGGTGCGCAAAACAACTCTGGCCTGTAAGTGGCAGTACTTTTTGGCATGTGCCTTCGAGGAGCTCACAGTCACCCTTCAGAGATGAGGAGTCTGCTTCCTAAGTGTTTCAGTATCTGTGCCTTCCTCCTTTGCCTGGATGATCATACATACTGCAACTGGCAGATTTTTCACGTGGTCTTGAACAAATCAATCCAGCTTGCTGGAAGGGCTCTGGGACAAGCTTGTCAGAGCTCATGGCTTTGTCCTTAGTGTCCTACAGTCATTCTTTGCACAAGTCTGTGCCCAGAGGTCACCTTCTCTTGCGTGTCCTTGTTGACGTTTTTTAGATTTTCTTGATGTCTTTTATATCTTTACATGTTTGTAGATATGTAACACTAGTCCCTTTCCTTCCCTTTCTCCTTTCCCTGTCCAGTTAAACCAAGGTGGGGGCCATGATTTTACCTCACAGCCTGCTGGCAGAGTTGAGATCTGGTGTTAGTCTTGAATTCTGTTATTCTTACATTTTGTTGGTTCTCCTCCTATTTTTTCAAGTGCTTCTTTGCACAGCGTTAATCCTTTTCTAGTAATCTAGGGAGCCTTGGAGTTCTGTCTTTCACCTGCTCCTCTGCTGTCTATTCATAATCATCTTATTTACTATGATTTTAGCCTTTTTATTTTTTTCAGACAATTCCCAGTTTTGCTTTGTTTACAGCTCTGTCTATCCACCCTGTCTTACAGCTGACTGATTCATACATCTCACCTTCATTGCCTTCTCACTACTTCAAAATTGTAGTATTTTCTGCTTTTTCCTTCTGTCCTCTTAATAGTTTCATGTTTTACTCTGCCAGATTTGTAAATTCTGTGGTGTTTTTCTGCAGACAGCTTTCATACTTAACCCATCATTAAAAATAATTACTTTTAACAACTAAGTTCCAAATATACCTACTGGTTTACCAAAACTAACACCTCCTTTTCAGATATTTTACTGCATTGAGGGGAAGACATGAGTGGGGATTAATGAGTAATAAACTCAGTTTAGTGCCTATTTCTGTATCTTTTTTAAGGTGTCTGTATATCATTTTGCCATCAAGTTTGAAAAATGTGGCTAGGGTGGTTTTTCAAGAAGTGGTTAGTATGCTATTTATTCACTTTAACATGCATTTAAATGCATTGGAATTCATCTAAATAGTTACTCGCTGAGGTTTCCATGCTTCACTAAAAATCAGTGGCAACAATTCTGTCATTTTGGGCTCTAGTTTATGAAACTCGACCTATTGTACAGAATAAGTAATAAACCCTGTCAGACTGGACAGAGAACTCATTTAGGGTAAAAATAAGCTGCTGTTGTGGTTTACTGTGTTGTATATAGTTCCTTAAACTGTACTACCGTGTTGCTATTTAAAAAATGTGAACACGTATGCTTTCAGAATGTAGGTTCCAGAGATGAACAGTTGCAGATTCGCTCTTCAAAATTTTTGCAGCACTTTTTATGTAAAGGATGAGTTTTCTGGGGCGAAGATATGGTCCACACTGTGTGTACATCTGACTTTTCAATAAGAGAAAAATCTGTAAATGGCTGTGATGTATTAAATCAAAGGAAAAGAGCTGGGTGCAGTTCCTTTTTTTTTTTTCCCCCCCTTTGGTATTAGTGAATATAAAGTTGATAAGTATGCAGAGAGTTCTGTGTCTGCTCAAAACATGTCAAATATTTATACATAGTTCAGTTGTGTCCCAAATAACACACTGTAGCATTGTGAATTGCTTGGACTCATATGAGAATGGGAACAGAAGGTTATACAAGTCAACATCAGAGTATGGTATATTACAGTACAGCATGCTACTCCAGCTGTAGCTGAGGAAGCTTGCAGAGAAAGTATTATAGTCTATAGTAAATTCTAACAAAGTTTTCTAGTGAAAGTGCATCTTAGTTTTGTAATGTTTTTATTGTTTAATAACTACCTGCAGTGTTCTGGACACTGTAATGTGTGTTTGTGCTGTTTTTCACCAACAAGACAGATGAAATCAAGCAGTTCCTAAGAAGCCATGCAAAGCTGTTTCTTCAACGTAAGCCAAAAGGCTGTTTTCTTTAGGTCCACCTTGTCAAATTACACAGTTATAGAAACAAGTGAAATAGGACTGTAACAAGGACTGGGGACTACGCAGTTCCTCATAGGAGGATCTACTAAAGCCTTTCTCTGTGTTGCTTCTTACAAATAGGGAAGTAGTTTCATCTACTTGCATACTTCGAGCATGCTGTTTCAGTGGAGGAGCCTATTTATAACATTATGGTTGAAGGGAAGAACGTACCTCTGTGCCCCAGTAATGAGCAGCACTTGCTGCCTTTGCTGCAGAGTGCTTGGCCATGTGGAGTATAGAAAGATGGTGCAGTCTAACATGTAACAACTGTCGCTGTTATATTCTATATTATTAAGGTAGTGTAGAAGCACTCACACATGAATAGCTCATTTGACATAAAGTTATCTAAAAATGTCTCCTGGGGACCGTCATGTTTTTTCAAATGAGCCTTAATGGTGTTCAGTGCAGTCCTGATAAAATCCTTACTTTGGTGTGAGGATGGGTGTAACATGAATAGACTTCACATGGACTTCTGAATGGAGAGATCTTGGGAGGATCTGACTTACAGTTGGCATGGATCTCATTCAAGATGCTATATATTATTAGGCACTTCATGTTATTTAGCAGTGCAAGAGAAAATATCTTGAGGTGTGATTAATTTAAAATAGCAGTAGTAGCAGATGGAGAACAGAAAATGGCACTGAAGAGTTGATTGCACGAGCAGTTCTTCTGAAGTGTTTGATTCCTTGCAAGCATGTAGTGCAGGCTGAGCGCAGCCTTCCAGCTCTGGCAAAAGGTTTTGCCATTAGCACAAGCCCGGTATTTGGTCTCTATTTATGACTGTCATACAGTCCTCAGAGAATCTCAGCCACACACTGAAAGGAAGAGCAGATAAGAGTATTTCAAGAGTATTTCATGAGCAGTCTACTTTCAAACAGACTTCTTGCCAGTGCTCTCACTACTCCAACAGAGTCCCCACCTAATGAACCAAAGGTCACCTTTCTAATAATGAAGAGGAGACAAGCTGACTGGATTTTATGCAGCTTTACATTTTAAGGCTACTGTCCTGAGCACTTGGCCACTTGTGTTAAGTAAAGGACCAACTGAAAGTAGTTGTCTCTTAAATATGGGGGGAATTTATTCAAATTTTTGTTTTTTATATGTGAAGAAATCTCAATACTTGTGTCTCCATCGATACTAGAGCTTTTTTTTTTCTTTCTGAGCATGTATACTTTTATTCCAGTTTGGATAGCATTTGTAATGTAAGTACTCTCTGTATAATGTACTACTAACACAGAATTACAGTGTATCAGCCATTGTGCATATTTAATTCACCTAACTGTGCCTAGAGGAAGTTTCAGTTTAGTAACCATCGGGTGTAGTATCATGGGCAACAATAGCTCCAGTGATCATTCCAGATTAGTTTACATTTAAGGAAAGTGTAGTGCCTTGAAATAGTTTCAGGGTTCTGCAGAAATGGCTGATCTGAGCCAGCTGATATTACCTTACTGTGTGCTGTGTGGAACCAGGTAAGATTTATTGTGCACTCCTTTCACTGGGTTCTTCTTTAGTCCTTATGTTTACTTACAATCTTCAGTCTTGTCTTCTGTGTGGTCCAGATAAAACCAGCTCTAGAAATAATTTGGGAGTTGGTTGTCACAACCATCAGAAATCATGGCCAGTTGTTTCCTACTGTTACCATTGCACAGGATTGCTGTTGTTTAAACAAAAACTACTGGTGAAATTTTGTCTTTTTGGAGTGTAGAGTTCTCTTGCTAGTTCTTCCTGAAGTGGTGGGAACTGGTGAGATGTAAAAAGAAAATGGATTACTGTGGGAAATCATGTCAGAAACTTCGAGTTCCAGCAGTATTTGCAAACCAGTATGGAAGTAGCATCTGCCATACAAGGAAACTCTGCACCATGTTTCTGCTCTGTGTTTGGCAAATGAAGAGAAGGACATCCTGATGAACTGGGAGAAAAAATCCCACCCTGCAGATAAGTCACATTAGCAACTTCCACATGGCTAAACCTGTAAGGTGACATTGCTGCTGAATGAGGGGATGGGACATTACTATTATAGTTGGGGATGTTTGTAGGGATGTAGGGCAATGATGCCTTACCTGTGCAAAGGCAAGAGATGTCTGTTTTCACACTGCAGCCTGGTGGTCATGCTGACAAAACTGTGATCTTGACTCGGCCTGAATGGGAATAAGAAATATTTTCGTAGCCTTATTATTTATTTATTTATTTATTTATTTATTGTAACATGCTTTATTACTAAGGGTTCCTATGCTTTGGAAAGAGACCACTCCTTCATTGGTTTTTTTTATGCCATGTTTTGACTATAATACGTATGAGCTTTCATTCATTTCATTATTGACAGCTTCTTATTTCCTGAAATACCAAGAGAATAAATAGAGCATGTGTAACTTTTTTTTTTGGTGATCTTACAATTGCTAACTATATATTAATTCTCATTTTAGAATTTGTTCATATCTAAACTGACTTTACTTCTGGTGCTGCTTGAGCTACAAATTATGAAAGATTGCCTCTTCTTCCTGGAAAAGCAATCCATCTAGATTTGTGTGCAATGTTCAGTGCATGTGTATTTTAATAATGCACTGCTGTCTGATAATTCAGATTTATGGACTTTGTGCTGATGTATTTGGCCTTGTTTGTGTTTGTGTCCATCGTGATGATTTATATGTGAAATGTAATCTACTGAAAAAACTGAATAAAAATAGTTTCACTTTGTTGAGCTTAGCTGCCAATGGAGGAATATTTACAGTGTTTGTATCACTGTTTTTAAAACTATACTTATGCACAGGATGAAATAGGTCCATAAGCACTGTATTAGGACTGCTTTTTGAGCAACAGTATACAATACTAAATTCAGCAGTGACATGAAGCAAAACGTGGCAGGGCATTTGATCATGATAAAGTCAGTGTGTACTGTGTACTCTTGGGAGAGTGGAATGAGCTGGGGAGGTAGAAAAAAGAAACTCCAAACCCCAGCAGTGGAGTGGCTCAGAATAATTATGTCTGTGATGCCAGTCAGGCCTTAGTCAGAAGAGTGGAGGCCAAAGGCTGTCTCCCTGGAATACACAAAAAGAAAAGGCTCTGGGGAGATCTCATTGCAGCCTTCGAGTACTTAAAGGGAGCTTATAAACAAGAGGAGAGTGACTTTTTAATGAGTGCCTTTGTCTGATAGTGATAGGACAAGGGCAAATGGTTTTAAACTAGAAGAGAGAAGATTTAGGTTAGATGTTAGGAGAAAATTCTTCACTCAGAGGGCAGTGAGGCCCTGGCACAGCTGCCCATAGAGCTGTGGGTGCCCCATCCCTGCAGGTGCTCAGGGCCAGGTTGGATGGGGCCCTGGGCAGCCTGAGCTGGTGGGGGGCAGCCAGCCCACGGCAGGGGGTGGGGATGGGTGGGCTTTAAGGCCCCTTCCAACCCAAACCATTCTGTGGTTCTATGATTCTCTGAGTAAAGACTTACTATTACATGAGCAACTGTCACCATCAGATGACGGATTTGTTTTCTAAAGAATATGAACTGAACAGAGAAGTGCAGAAGTCAGTCTAGCAGCTTGCTGTAAATAACAGGACTCATCTTAAGAGGGATAGAGTTTACCTCAGCCTCTTAGTCAGAGTTGTAATTACTCTTGTCTTAATCTGGACATGTAACACAGGTCAGATTAATAGCTTTGTAAAAGTTCTGGCTTCTCTCCATTGGCTGTAATTGGAACCCAGATGACTTCTGCAGATGTGGATGTCTACAGTATAAACATCTTCTTTAGTTCTGGGTGTTTGATGTCATTGTGATTTTAATGGCCCAAACCCCATTGCTCATGTCATGAAATTCATTGGATCCTAATGTCAAAAACCATATTTCAGGAACAGAAATAAAATGTATCAAGCTTTTCCATGAGACATGTAGTGATGACATTCAGAAATTAATGTTACTGGGCTACAGAGCTTTTAAGACAGGCTACTGAAATAAGAATGGAGAAGAGTAAATTCTGCATTTAAAGCTGCAGACGCATAGAATTTATATGATCTATAAGTTGTGACCCAAATGAAAAATGCATCTGTAATCACAGCAAAAAGACAAGCCAGTGTAAAATAAGCAGAGATCTACGACCAGAAGGGAAGTCTGTCATGGCAGATGATGAGAATAAGTCATTTTAAAATTGGGGAAGATGGGCACTAACCAGAAGAAACTACAACTGTTAAAGATATATGCTACGCGTATTCAGTGATAAAGCAGAAATGTTTAATTAAGGTACCTGCTGATAATAGTGGGACTGAATTTCTCAAGTAGAGACAAGTGAATTTAGAGCAGCGACACCAGACGGCACAGAAAATTGCAGATACATTCTCTCTTTTTGTACTGATCCTGCATGTGGCTATGTGAAAGGGACTGATAAGATGGCCAGGGATGAGGCTAAACTCAGTTTCTTTTGCGTGATCTGGAGGACAGTTAAATCTTCAGCCATATTCCACGAGACCTGTTGATGCTGTGATAACAGCATAAATCCTTGTAAACGAAATTCCCATTTTGCTTAATTTTTTCATGCAAAGGTTTCATTGGAGGTAAGGACTGGTTGTCACTTTTGCTCAGGTTGAGACTGTTTATTCACCCAGCAGCACAGTGCCACGTGCATTTGTTGAATCCCATGTACACGTGCTTGCCTTACAGCACAAAAGCTAATATCATTTGAAACAAACTAGTGATTTACATTGTGATGAGTTATGATGCTTACTTTGCATGCTATTATTGTTGCTATTTAAATATAAATTCCTAAAGTTTATTTCAGACAACACATAAATACTGTATTTCCATAAAAATGTTGGTAGGGACATTTTGTATATTTAGAGGTAAAGTATCATACTTGTTCAAGATATCTCAGACTTCCTTTTGTGGGCATTTGTAGTTCTTTGAAGCCAAATTCAGTTCCTAGTAAAGTTCGTGGAAATCTTTTGATCAGTTCCAGAGGGATTTGAGGGATTTTGATCAAATTTGTTTTTGAAGCTGCCAAGTTTTAGAAAGCTGATGTTTTAAGATTTGCCAAGTGCCTAACATGGTGAGATAGTGAGAGTCAAAGCTTCCTTTGGGACTCTGCATAACACATGTAGTAGTACAGTGAAGTCATCTTAATTGGATGGAGGAATGGGCACTTCACTGGGTCTATCTGGTGCCTACTTTAGAATGTATTTGTAGAATAACATAGGAAATACGGGGAGTAATCAAGAGGATCTGAAATCTTAATCTGTGGAGCAGTGCAACAAAACTAGCAGAACAGGTGGGGAGAGAAAACAGGAGAGGAAGTGCAGTGCCCTTGGATGAACCTCTGAGTCACAGAAAAGCCATTCAAGGGGAACTATTCTGTTTGATACCAACTGGAAGGGAGAAACTGTTCTAGAATAGAGAAAAGCCAATGTGAGTGAGAATTCCTGTAGGATGGCAGAGCTCCCATTTTAGGAACAGTAAGAGATAGGCAGAAGGGATTGGAGCAGCAGCGTCAAGGAGGTAAAACAGGACAGTAGGCATCACCTTGCAGAAAAGGAATCTGGAGAAAAGATAAGGGGAATTGGTTGTTCCTCAAAGAAACTATATAAAGGGAACAAATGCAAACGGTGACAGCACAGAAGGAGGATAAAAGAGAAGTAAAATAAATCTGTCTAAATTATAACTTTATTATTTATATCAAGCACAGGAAGGAACTGTGTAGAAAATTAAAACCAATTTGAGTTGTTAAGAATGAGTATGAAAGGATAGCAAAAGATACAGAAACAAAGATCAAAGAAATCAAAGCAAAAAAAAAAAAAAAAAAAAAAGATCCAGTTACAAGAACAAACATTAGGAATAACAGAAGTTTTTCTAGAAGTACTTTACAACTAAGAGGATTTTCTAGGAAAGGGTTGTTCTACTTAACACATTACGTCAATCTTCACTAGTGGCATTAAGAGTGTATGGAAAACTCAGCCTAGAAAAGAAAAAGGATGAATTAGAGAGTATTTAATAGGTTAGGTGTTTGCAGGGTAGCTGTGCCTGAGCAGTGCTGTACTTGGAAATGGGAGAAACTGGGAAAGTCAATCTCAACCCTGTTAGCAATTAACATGGGGAAGCTGAAGAAGATAAATGAAAGAAAGAGAACCTGATCTTTAAAAGGGAGGAGTGGCTTCTCTGCCTAAAGGAAGAGGGCTGTCGGAGGTCCATGGGTCATTCTTGTTCTTAGAGAAATTATGGACAAATAAACATTTTGGGAGTACCTGGAGAAAAGGGGATAAACAGCAATGGGCACGGATTTGTTGTCACTAATGTCCTGTAACGAGAGAACAGAACTTCTGAATAAGAGAAAAGGAGCAGATTCCTACATTTTCAGTTTAAGAGACTTAAATAGTGTCTTGCAAGACCCTCCTATAAACAAGGTGGGGAATAATGTGCTGTGTGCTAATATAAATTGCATGGGATGACCACAAAACTGGATGGAGAAGGGGACTACCAAGCAGCAACTGCTGTTTCAGGGTCAGATAACTGTTCCATCGGCGTTTGTTTTAGATACTGTGCTGTTTTTTTCAGTGATAATCTAGGTTATGTATGACTATGTTTATTAGATTTACTGTTGCCACAAAGTTGAGAATGGATTTGAATAATGCTGGAGATTAGAATTCACAATGAGCTTAGCACATTGCAGGAATGGTTTGGGGAATATGGTGGTACTTACTGGATGTCTGGTACTACTCTTAGGCAGAATAGCCATATACAGGACAGCTGGTAAAGCTGTGATTTTGGAAAATCATATGCAAGTCATGAAAATTACATGAGTAGACCAAGTTGCTATGAAAAAGGTGTGGGTGGATGAAAATAGATATAGCCTGCAAAATGTCAGTGCAGCATTTCATCTGATGTGCTGAGCAGCAGCTCAGCACTATGCAGCTGCTCACTCCTCTCCCCAGGTGGATGGGGAGAGAATCAGGTAGGCAAAATGGTGAGAACCTACCAAACTGTAGGTAAAGCAAAAGCTGCACACACAAATAAATCAGAATAAGAAATTAATTTGCTGCTTCCCATCAGCAGACAAACATTCAGCCACTTCCAGGAGAGCAGAGCTCATCACGTGTGATGGCATTTAGGGAAGACACGCACCATCACTCCAGACATCCCCATTCCTCCTTCTTCACCCCTGCTTTTATGGCTGAGCATGGCACCATAAGCTATGGGGCATTTCTTTGGTCAGTTTGGACCAGCTGTCCTCGTGCTGTCCTCTCCCAGCCCCCCATGCACCCCCAGCTCCTCACTGGCAGGGCAGCACAAGAAGCTGAAGCTTCTTGTTGGCTCAACAACAACTGAAACAATGGTGTGTTATCACCACTTTTTTTCATCTCCAATCCAAAACATGGCAGCATACAAACCTCTACAAAGAAAATTAGCTCTATCCCAGCTGAAACCGTAACAACTCAGTATTGTGTTCAGCTCAAACATTGTGTCTGGTTTTGATCATCGTACTTCAGTAACGCAGGGCAAATTAGAGGACAGCAATGAGGATAATTAGAGCTGGAAAGTATGACTTGTAAGAAAAGACCTCAAAAAGCAGAACTATTTACCATAAAAAGTAAGAGAGAGAAAGAAATTTTCAACTGTATAAAATATCTGATCTCTGTATCCAGCATGGGTTGCTTAGACTCTGAACAGACAGGGCTAGGTTCAACAGGAGAGAAAAATTTCTGGTAGTAAGGTCAGATCACTTACGAGTGGTTACTTGGGAAGCTGTGAAGTATCTTGGAGATCTTTCAAAGCACAAAAACCATGACCAAAATTAATGTAAAAGTACCCTTTTCGGCCAGCAGTTTGGTGATGACCTGCTGTGGACTCTCATCAGCAATATCTTCTGCGATTCTCTGTGGAGTGTGTCACATTGCTATGTATGCCATGCAATGCCTGTGAATGTAATTCTTGTGGAACAACATTTTACTTTCAATTAAGACTATACTTTTTTTTTTTTATTTCAGTGTGTGCAGAAGCTTACAATCCCGATGAAGAAGAGGACGATGCAGAAACTAGGGTATTTCATGCTTCATTAATTTTTTTTTCAGTTCTGAGGTATTACATTCAGGAAGAAAATTTAGGACTGATTATATACGTTATGTAACTTCCATTACCATTCCTTTTCAGAACCATCATTATTGTAATGTTCTTTAATAATTTGTGAGGTTTTCATGTTAGAGGAACACTTAAAAATTCTCTGTAATAGTTACCCGTGTAGGACACAGTTAAATATCGTTGTAAATTACTGCACCCATGATCCACTGTTATGGAAACATTTGTGTGCAGTTACATTTGCTTAGATAATTTCTGCTCTTAAAAGTACTTACTTAGCCTCCTTATAATCTTGCAGTATTTTAATCAGTATTCTAGTATTTATGTAAGGCATAGAAAAGATGAATTGTAAAATCACTAAGATTTTCATATGTAGAATGCAATAACTAATGAAATAGATTTAGTTCTTTTACTTAGGTCACATTTAAAGGCATTTACTCAGTTTTTAATATAGAATAGCGTGTGTGACTTTTAAAGGCTGGCTTATATTTTTGTATTGAACCTAATTTCTGTCTAATTAAAGCATTGAAAAAGGTCATAATAAAAATATAAGTTAAACCAACAACGTGACTGATAGTCATATTAACCAAACACAGGTAATTTAGTAAATTTCTGACTCTCTCAAATGATGGGAAGTTGTTGTTTACTCATTAAACTACTTGTGTAAACTTAGCACAGAGATTATTTTGCAAAATATTCTTTAGGAAGTAGTCATGGCAAATAGATAAATGTATCAGTGGCGTTTCTTTACAGAATATGTGTGCTTAGGGAGCAGTAGAATAATGTTTAAACAGAAACTACTAAAATAAAGGTATTCAGAATGGCTTGTGAAAATGAACTGGATTCTGCAAATGCTGAAGATCTTGTCAGCTTAAATACAGACAGGCATCATTTGCTCGTGCTGTGGTGATACAGTGTTGTTGCTATTTATTCAAATCCTGAAGGTTTTGAAGGGAAAATGTTGCGGAGCATGAAAAAATACTGTATAAAATACTTAGGTTAATTCACTCAGCCCTTCAACTATTTGCTGTATGGTAATCACCTTAAAGGTTTTTCTATTATATCTCTCAGATTATTCACCCTAAAACAGATGATCAAAGAAACAGGCTGCAGGAGGCTTGCAAGGACATTCTTCTTTTTAAGAACCTAGATCCGGTAAGAGCATCTTTACAATAAACACAATTTAGAAGTGTTGATGAGAGTTAATTCTCTTGAAATTTTGAATAGAAGCTTGCAGATTGGACTTTATGAGCTCTTATGTATGCTTTCTTGACCATTCCATAAACTCCAGAAGTGCCATTTTTATAACTGTTGTCACTTACAAAATATATTTCTTGGAGTACATCAATATGAATGTATTGATGTGATTGTGCTGTATTTTATTTATTTATTTACTTACTTACTTACATTCATTTATGAAGGGTCAATTTTGAATTGTTTCTACTAGCTACTTTTTATTTTCCAAAAGCGTGCTGAGAACCTCTTGAAAACCTAAATTTACCCCCAAAGCCTACATTTTAGCTATAGCTGTAACTGAACAAGCAACTGGAGAAGCAGAAGGAAAGGGAAGGGCAATAGCAAGACATTTACATCATTATTTTATTTAGTATAGTTAACGTAAAGCACTACAGATATTCTTCTCTGCAGATTATTTCCTTCTGTTGTCCATAAAACCAATTATGGGCTTTTTAGAAAACTGAAATGCAGTGAATGAGTGATCTGGATCAGACGGAGCTGATAATCCTACAAAAGTGCACAGGGTTGTTTAAGGCAAAGTTGTGTTTATCAATCAAAAGGTGCATGCCAAGGTTGGGGTGACTCACAGCACAGCAAATGCTTTCTTGGAAGGATTGATTCAGTGCTATCAGGAGCAGGGGAGGAGTAGTTATGTAGAGTTTTAAGCATGAGAACAAAAAGTTTTAAGTTTAATTCAAGAGAGAGAGAGAGAGCTAATGGAAAGACCAGCCTGCAACTCTATTGGGAAGTCAAGTGCTATTACAGAGAATGCAGTTTGATTCATGCTGCGAGTTTCCAGCTTTTGTCAGTGCAGAAGTGGTGTCTGACCCAGGGCACCCCTTCCCACAGAGGCCCTGGGGAGCAGTGAGACACAGAACCCTCCAGGGATTTGTAAAACTTTGGAGGGAGAGCTGGAGGAGGGTACGGGGTCTCAACATAGTGTGCATTCTTGGGATGCTGGGGAACTGACACAGGATCTCCTAGCTCCCTCGTGCTGTATGTTTAATTGGAACGTGTTCCACTACACTGGTTTGTGCTAAAGTCACCCAAACATTTGGCCCTTACACTACTTACTTACTTTTTTGTGTGACTTCAGGGATTCAGAGAGGTTTGATGGCATCTGCACTGGATATGGAATTGCTTTATTTATATGTTCCTTTTAGTGCTGTGTCCTATTGTAATACTGTGTACACACAGCATTGAACTACTCCAGCTTGGGCACTTTATATGATTTTGTGAAGAGTTCTGAGGGATCACCACCCCTGTTGGTGCAAGTATTCTAAGAACTGTGTTTCTGTGATGTGTTTTCTTTTTGCTTCTGAATCAGTTACTTGTGACTGTTAGGATTTCCCACTTCCACATATTTGGCACAACGCTTCCCTTGTGGGGCTCTGCCTTCAAGTCTATTCCAGGGATCTCCCAAGTCTTTTCTTCTTCACCTGCCTTTGCCTAGGATTATGTCCTGTGGATTATGAATGCTTCCTTGTAGCTTAAATCCTTCATTGTTCTAGAAAGCAAAAGAATTTTTTTTTTTGTAAAGATGTTTATATTGTAACTGTACTTATAAAGAACACTGGAAAGCTGCAGAGCTCTGAAGCAAGGGTAGTAAAACACGGCCTTCCCTCAGTCTGGCTTGCTGCCAGAGCCCAGATCTGTAGTCCCATGGAAATTCCCCCACTCCTCCTGCTTGTTCTGCTCCTAGACAGTGATTTAAGAGCTCTGTGACCATAGCTGCAAAAGTTTTCTTACCCCAGATTTCTTCCTCACCTCTGCTTCCCCCCCCCCAACTACCTGAGTACATGTGATGCCAGCTGATGAAATTACTCTCTGGCATACTAGCAAAAAACCCCCCTCGTTCATCTTAGCTGCTAAAGCTACAGTCTCTGGAACAAGAATCAAGCTGTGTATAGATGGTGTGTCTCCTACTCCCACTGTTTCTTTCTTGCATTGCACTTCAGCTTCTTCCTGCTATAGTTCTGTGTATGAAAAACGTTGTTGCAGAGGTCGGTGAGTAGAATGGGAAAGAGAATGTAAAATGCTTAATGGCTTTTCCCTGATGGCCCTTTAGCAAGGTGTCAAACACATTCTTAGATAGGATACCACTCTGAAATGCAGTGTAGCAGCATGTCCTCAGGCACGATCAGAATGGCATTCAGTGATGATGCTAAATGCAGTTCACATTTTGCTAACTTTATCCTACCATAACACACTGTATTTTAATGTGAATGAAAGGATAAGATAAGGGTATCGTAAAAGCAAAAGGAGAAGCTGCCGTAGTTAGGAGGTGACTTACAGTACTGCTCAGCATTTTAATTAAAGAGCCCATTTGAAAAGGCAAAAGGCTTCACTGAAAGTAAAAAACAGCCATTTGAATGTGAGACAAAATGACAGAGAGGAGAAAAAGATAACCTTCAGGCGTTGAGACAATTTAGGACGTTCCAAACACATACCACGGTCTTGAGCCAGCACTTATCTGGTAGCAGTTTTTAAATATTAGATAGGTAAACCTATGCAGAAGTATTTATAAATATCGATATTTTGCATAAAGGCTGTAATTGAAAAAGCAGCCTAGTATAAAGGTACATTAGGCTCTGGTACTATTCACTAAGTAGCACTCTCTACTTTAAAATCCAACTCTTGTAAAATTCCCTGTGACGTTCTTTGAATTATCTCAGATCTTTGTTTAACTTTGTGGATTGCTAAGGATGTGACTGATCAATTAATGTCAGTTCAACAATATACTCCTGAGATAATTTCCTTAAATAATAAACACTTTTAAAAACATTTTAAAATGTTAAAACACTAACATTTTTTTCACCTTTCTGGGAGTTTGCTCACTTCTCATCTGTTTGGCATCACTCACTGTCAGTTTTAGCTATTGTGTAACAGTACTGGAAAAGTTACCGGAAGAGGAATATGGATTGAAATGTGTGTGCAACAAAATGAGGAAAAGAGGTTTTGCAAAGCTCTTCATCTTCTTGTTAGAGTACTGGATCAGGAAAGAATCAAGAGAAATTCTAGATCTATGCAGATAAATGCAGAACTGTGTCAATGAACAAACTGATGTGTGTGCCCAAGGCATATTCCCACTCCTCTCCTTCGTTTTACAGATACAGGAGGTTACTGGCAGTGGAATCAGAAGCTGCATGCTTCTTTCTATTTTCATCTCCTTCATTCATGCCTTCTTTCCCTTCCTTTTCATTTTGTCTAAGCCAACAAGGAGTAAACAAGATGACCAGATGCCTTGAGCCATTACTGAGGATGAATCCCAAATTGCTGTTACTGAGTTTTGTTTCTGTGCATGCAACCCAACAGCTGTTCTATCACTGAGAGGAACAGCAGCAGGAGCAGCTCATCTAGATGACAGACTTCAGGCAGTTACTCTTTTGGTTTTGTCTTTTAAGAGGAAATTTTGCTGAGGCAGATTAATAGCAAGTTATGTGGTTTGTCTGCTATGGGCTAGATATGGCCCATAGACTAGCAGTTAAAAAAAAAAAAAAAGAACAAAAAAAACAAGTGATGAACCAACTAGGAGACTAAAGGGACTGGTGCCATCAAAGTTGTGCTGCACCCTAGCACTTAAAGTTCAAGTCCTTTCTTTAGCAAAAATCCATAAACAGTTTTAGATCTGTTCTGTTTCAGGGAAATTTTATTTTGGAGATCATTGCCCTGCTAATGCCTGTAGTGAATATTTCAATAAGATTTGACCTTTTTCTAAAAGGTAATAAATTATACATATTCTCTACAAATGTACAAGAGCTGTGTCCAGGCATATTGCCACTCATTCACCTGGGGAATTATTATAAAAGAGTACAAATATTGATTAATCAATTATAATTGATTAATTCAAGGGAAGAGGAAAAAAAGCATAAGGCAGCCATGTTTTATGAATAGTGGACTCTTCTGCTCATGGCAAAAGCCTTAATTGAAGTGTGCTACTAACAGAAGGTTCTCATAATGCTTTTACATTCTTAATTTTTTTTGCTTTGAAAAATTGGGACTACAGATGGTAGAACAATTAATGCAAGTACATATATGAATATACGAATGAGAGAGCCCAGAATGCATGAACATTCTGCTTTCCTAGATTGCATAAAACTCTTCACAAACTAATGGATTCCCAAAGATAGAATTGCCCTTAATGCTCCTTTCTTCTTTAAGACAAAATTCATATTCACATCATATCTTGCAAACAGGAATACACTCCACCTGGCCTGTATTCAGTTAATGAACATTTAAGAGAAGAACTTCCCAATGGAAGGTGTCTTCATCTTAAAAACTTACAAAATGCTTGCAGTCCAGTATTATTTCTGCTCTTTTTTAGCAAACTGCTGTAGGAGTAAGCCAGCTTGCTCAGAGGGGCAAGTTACAGAACAGAGAAAGTGTTACTGAGCCTTGATGGACATGTGCATGGTATGTCAGAGGCAGAACATTAACAACATGTAACTGTGCAGAAGAATTTTTGAGGAAAATACTGATCAATACTCAAAAATATTGATCATACATCTAAATATTAATTAGATTGTTTGATAGTAAAGGAATAAGGGCTTTTTGATGAGTTTACAAGTGGATATCACACAAGGGAGCTATACATTTTGAGTTGGATCGATAGCACTGCAAACATTAAGATCAGAGTTCCAGGGGAGTACATGTACATGGTTTTTTTGCTCTGAAAAACAAACACTGGGTGCTGGAGACATGAATTCTGCAATTTACTCTTCATCTTCAAGATCCTGACTTATTGATTTGTAATTTTTTTTCTTTCCATGATTTTCCTTCCTATATTTGGCTGGATTTTTTTGTCTCTTTTTTTTTCCCCTCACTGTTCTAGTACTGTGTCTGCTTCACTGCCTTCTTAGTACTTTGCTGAACATTAATTGATTGATACTGGGGAGTGGGGTCCTAAATGGCAATGCTCATGCCATTGCAACCACATTGGGAATGAACCAGGCCAACCAGAACAGCAACAGATGTGCCTCAGCTGCCTCCCAGGAGCCACAAGACCAGCCACCTCAAGGGTGTGAATAACTATGAGGAATCATCTTGCATTCCCCCAGGGAAACCTGCATCCTCTTCTCGGAAGTGCCTGAATCAGTGCTGTGTGCATGGGAACAAAGATGAAGAACTAGAGATCTGTGTGTGGTCTCAGGGCCGTGATCTCATTGCAGTCATGGAGACATGGTGGGACAGCTTGCATGACTGGAATGCTGTCACGGATGGGTATGTACTTTTTAGGAAAGACAGATCAGCAGAGCTGGTCTCCCTGGAGCTCAGCAAAGAGGACAGACTTTATTGCTGAGGTGCTTTGTGCAGATGGAAGCTTGAAGGGGCCTGAAAAAAAAGTGCATGAGAGGCTATGGAAATACCAGAGTTAGTGTAGTAACAGTGATGATGAGGCCCACTGAGTGCTCCACAGCATCAGCTGGACCAGCCAGCTGTGTGACATAAGAGGTTTCAAGCCAGATCCAGAGGTGGGATACAGCCATCCAGGTCTCAGGCTCCTGAGAGTGTCTGATGTCTCTCCTGAAGGCTGAGGGGTATCACCTGGGGAAAATGTGCTGTGCTCAGTGCTGAGCTGCCAGGTGAAGGAGCTATAGAAGGACGTGCATCAGGAGACACTGAGACGCTGAAATAATACATAAGTAAATAATATCTGTTTAAGCATAAGTGAAGGCCTTTTTACCCATGAGGATGGCCAAATGCTGAACCAGGTTGCTCAGAGAGGTTGTGGAGTTAATTTACATGTTTTGGATGAAATAACTAAGAATACCTGCTCACTGTTTTTCACTAGTTAGTCACAGAACACGCTCTTCATATTAAATGTTTAGTATTTTGATATTAAATGTTTAGTATTTTGAACACTTCAATTACAGGGGAAAATGTCATTTGATTGACTAGAAAGACAGATTTTGTTTGTCAGGAAATTAAAAAGGGTGCCAACAGGGAGAGTTTGACTGATTACAGTAGGCTGTTTTACTCTTAAAATTTTACTCTTAAAATTTTACTTTCTTGTCACCTTTCTTCAGTTCTGTGATCAGTAACAATAGATCTGAGGACATTCAGTGATCCTTAAGCCAAGCAGTGCATTATTACTTATACGTGGATGTATGGCTTAACTCTTACACCTCAGCCTCCTGCTAACCCCACGAAACCAGCAGGGTGCTTTTGTCTGGACTGTTTTCTGGAAAGAAGTCCTGGCTTGTCTGCTCCTTCAAACCATGACCAGGGCTTATCAGGAGGAACAATAGTTAACACAAGCCCAGACTGTTCCAGCTTTGCTGACAGCTGCCAAGAGCAAAATAGCCTGGACAGTATCATAGCAGCGCCTGAGCACATCCCATGGTCCTGGTGAGTTGTGCTTCATAGTTGGCTCTGATTCTGATTGATCTAAACATGCAGAAGAACTTCCTCACTTAAGCTGGGATAGGGGCAGTCTTGGTCTGAATAAGAAAGAAAAGAAAACTGCACTATCTCCACTTTACATTGTAGGAGAGGCTGATGCTGGTGAGGGAACTGCTGCTCCTTCATTTTCCTCTTTCCCAGTGATAAAAGACCTAAAGGAACAGCATGGAGCTGCATCAGGGCAGGCTTTGGCTAGGTGTTAGGTAAAGGTTCTTCACCCTTTGCCTGTGGTCAGGCACTGGAACAGGCTCCCCAGTGGTCATGGCACCAAGCTGACAGATCAAAATACATTTGGACAACGCTCTGGGACATGGTGTTTGAATTTTGGGTGGTCCTGTGTGGAGCCAGGGGTTGGACTTGGTGATCCATGTGGGTCCCTTACAGCTTGGGATATTCTGTGATTCTAAATTCACACCTGAAATCAAAGATGATTCAGACAGTAACTGTAGTTTGTTTATTTCACTTACCTAATAAATTATTTTGTGAAATCACACTCTGTCATTAAGTCCAATTGTTAGACTCTTTGTCAGAAATGCAGTAAATACACTTCAAAAAAGAAAAAAATAAAAAATCTTCATTAAAAAAATCTTGCTACATGAATATAGTTTATATTGTGAATGTGTCTTTCAGAAAATCTGATTTCTTACTCAGCCTCTTCATACTTAAGGAAATTAAAGGATTTTTTGCTGTCAAATGCGATGATACTAAGTCTGCTTTGATTGCAACAAGCCAACATTACCATGATTTTCTAAAAGGATCCTTTTTTGATATCTGCATGCTTCACCATTAAGAATGTAAAAAAAAAAAATAAAAAAAACCATTGCTGCTATTAATCAGAGTATGTAAATAAATATTATATACATAATCAAATTTCAAATAATTTGAACTTCAGTTTTGGCATTTCTTATTTGTAGAGAACGTTGTTCTTAAGAACAAAGAGCTGGTAACTGTTACTCTTGAAAAAGCTGTGTTAAGATAACGAAACTCTAGCGAAAGTCATGGATTTCATGACATCCATGTTCAATAGTTCAGTTTCTCTATAAATTTTATTTCTATTAGAATTGCATCATTTTAATAAAGTGTCATTCTAGCAGTACGGATTACCAGATTGCCACAGCATTGCACAGATCTGCAAACAGTGATTTAAAAAAATCCTTTCTGGTTTCATTTTAGAAGCATTTTTCAAACCCAAACTGCTTTCAGATTGTGCCACTTTACGAAACACTGGAATTAATTTTGCATATGATAGCAGATCTACTTTTTAATTTTGAAATTACCCATCTTTATCCTTTCAGAGCAACTACAGAGAGCAGTAGTAAATTGAGCCTCATTTTGGCAGGGAAACAAGAGGATTCGTGTAGAAGCAAACTAAGCAAGCAGGTTTTGTAATTCTCATGGTGACATCAAGAGCCACGTGCCTGGGTTGGCTATTGCAGTCTGCTCTATCATTATTTTGTGTTGAAAGTTTTAGAAAGAGGACTACTTGTCTTTCAGTTAGTTGCAGTTTATTCAGAAAGTTAAAATATATGTATAGTACTTCAGAAGATAATAGTATATTGTTTTCAGTGTCTCTCAATGGCATGCACACGCATACACTTTTCTCCTAAATTGAATTGTGAGCTATTCACTTATGAATGGATAGTTACATCACCTTTATTTTTGCAAATACACGCCTGCCTATAACAAAAAAAGTACTAAAACAAGACATAGTCAAAGGGTTCCCCGCTGGCCGAGGTAGGCTGCATTATGTCCTTCTGTACCTCACCGTGATTTGTACTGAGGATGGATGCTGTGCATCTGTTGTTTTTCTGTGCCCACACGTGATAAATTAATTCTCTGAAGTAAAATTGTGTTTGGCTGCTTTCATTTTTAAATAGGATCTGATAACACCAGCTTGATATTTTTAAAAGGTTTGCGTAAGTGAAGAAATCCAATAAATTAAAGATGGAATTCATTCACCTAGCTTTATCTATCTACAAATTAAGTATCATTTAGTTGGAGAAGCCCTCTATCAGCAGGAAGAAGAGCAATCTCTAGAGAATTATTCTGAGATACGTGGTATGGTTATCTCTGCCCATGGGCTGCGGAAGGACTCTTACAGGACTGGTTTAGTTGGTTTTGTCTGGAAAGGTAAATGTCATTTTGAGGTGGTTGGGAATGCTATGAATTGAACCATTCAAAAAGCCTGAGGATGTAAATCCTTTGGCTTTTCTGTGTTGTGGTTTTCAGTAGTTTCACTGTTTGTTCCAATGTTATACATACTTGGTAAGCTTGAAAAAGTCAATGAGAATTTTGTGCTTGTTCTCAGTGTTTTAGGTATATTTCTGAATAAACCAGAAATAAAATGTCAATTATTAAGTTATCTTTTTAGGATTTGTATCAATTCACAGAAGAACTGTGTTTGTTGTTTTTTAATGTAAACAATTAGGTTTTAAGAGGTCTACAACAAGCAAAGCCAATAGTATGATTAGTTATTAGTTTTTTGTTTTATAATTCAAAAGTTGACATTTTGTTATGCTGTTAATATTTCCCTCCAGGCATTCATATTCCATTCAGTTTAATAAAGTACTTTTATAACCATGTGTATGTTCCTATTTCCCATTTACTAACATTTACTAGCATTTACTAAACCAAAGCACTACAGACCATTATGGTTACTTCTGTCCCAGCATCACGCAGATGTGATATAATTCAGATTTTCAAAGTACTTGCAGTCGTTTTGATCCGATAAAATATTCCTGAAGACAAAACCAGGTAAGTGTGTTGTTTGCAATGAGGCACACAACTACATAATTGATGAAATTAGTGAAGGTTGAAATTCTATTTTTGAACGCTTAAGAGTAATTTCTGTTGCACTCAAGATCTATTTTGTCATTAGTAGTACAAGAAGGGAAGTTGGGATCGGAACACTGGCAGAGAAGAAACTAACACTAAGTAGGAAATAGAATCTGTCTTTCTGGCTTACCCATGATCTCTGCAGCATAAACATTTTTATGTCCCTAAGCAATTTCTGCATATTTGAGAGGTGGAGCAGTTAGTTAATCTGAAGAGTAAGATTTTGAAAGCAGATAATAATTTCTTGTCTTTGATTGTGTTCTTTTAAACAGGAGCAGATGTCTCAGGTGTTGGACGCGATGTTTGAAAAGCTGGTTGAAGGAGGGGAACATGTCATTGATCAAGGAGATGATGGTGACAACTTCTATGTCATTGATAGGTGAATGGCTGTGTCTTGTAGCACTAAGTATTATGGGAAAGTCCACTGAGAAAAATCTATTTCTCACTGTGCTTGCACTTGATTCTTACACATTTGTGTGGGAGAAAGAAAATAGAACACATGAGAACTAATGCAGTTGTGTTGAGATTTGGAGAGCAGTTTTTGGAAATCATTCACACAATTTATCAGCATGCATTATACAGATACTCAGCACTGAACAAAGTGATGGCTTAGCATCAGTGAGGATGGCTGTGTCATGTTCTGTGAGATACCATATTTTACTGCTTTCTCAAAACAACAAAAAAGTAATAGTTGAGGAGTGAACAGACAGAAGAAATCCACATGATGTTAGATAAGTACATGATCTCTTTATTTCTTAATCTTACGTTGCTTTTCATGCACATTCATTGAATGTGGAATTCATCTAATTATTACCTCACAAATTTCTGTTTTGAAGTTGTTTAAATGTTAAATTGTATTATTTCATATCATAGCAATATGCTACATTTGTACATAGTATAGTTAAAATTAATAAACATGTATACTACTACTTCATTTTTAATAAATACAGTTTTGGCAATCAATAGGTCACTGTAAATCCAGTCTGTTTTTACAGTGAATTACTGTCAAAACTAACAACCTTATCCTTCACTTTAAAGTGGAACTACTTTTGTTATTTATTGAATATTTACTGAAGTGATGGAGTTGTCCTCAGCAAGGTGCTTAATACAGTTTAAGCAAGCGGAATATGTATTTAAAATGCTTTATTTTTGGGACCCATGGTACAAAAATAGAGTGGGAGTGCTTAGCAAAGAACAGGACTAGATCCTATTCACTTTATTTATCTATTTTATTAACAGAGGGACATACGATATTTATGTAAAATGTGATGGTGTTGGGAGGTGTGTTGGCACCTATGACAACCGAGGAAGTTTTGGTGAGCTGGCCTTAATGTACAATACACCCAGAGCAGCTACAATTATAGCTACCTCTCCTGGTGCCATCTGGGGTTTGGTAAGTGAAATACTTACGTTAATGTATTATTTTTTACATTATTTATTTACATTTTTACATTTGTTTTAAATGTATGATATAAATGGCACTGATATGCTATAACTATCAAAAAAAAAAGAATTATGATTTTAGAAAATTTAACATTAAAAATTCTGAGAACTCTTAGCACTTTCTTTCAGCAGAAACTGTAGAAAAAAACCTGAGGCTCAAGAAAGCACTGAGTTAAAAAAATATATATATATATATATTTTACTGTTCTTTATTGTTAATTTCCCAAACTGCAAAATGAATGCTGTTGATTCCAGAGTAAAGTTCAAATATGAGGTTATTTATCAATGTTATGTTATTTAGATCTTCGACAACAGCAATAGAATTTACCAAAACAGTAGAACTGGGTTAGCCATTCTTAAGACTTACATATCAATGTATTGGCTGATCCCAAGGTAGGGATAGCTGTTGTTCACATCCCTCAGTGCTCATCATGTAATCAGCCTGTTTAAGCAAATCTGTAAACTCTGTGTGTATGTTCTGCCAAAGGGCAGAGAAGCTTTTCACAACGTGAATGAGATTGAGATCAGGAGCTTAATTTTAGGAGCTCATGATTGACCTCTAGAGGAATTTTGCTTTCTCTAAGTGACTCTAGATAGCTAGCATGATAGCTAAACTGAGTTACTATAACTGGGTAATATGAACATCTTCAGCTACTTTTAAAGAATGTTCTACCATGTTTGTGTTTTCTGTTGCTAAACTCTCTTCTTCTCTTTGTATTTACAGGACAGGGTAACGTTCCGAAGAATCATTGTAAAAAATAATGCCAAAAAGAGAAGAATGTATGAAAATTTTATTGAGTCGTTGCCATTCCTTAAATCCTTAGAAGTAAGCTTTCTATTGCATTATTTTAATGGCTGTATCAGAGGTACTTGGTAAAATTCTTAAAATTTGGATTTAACATTTTCTCCACAATAAAATTTAACATACTGCTTTGGAAAAATATCATAGTTTCTATATTTTAAATTTGAAGGATAAAGAACCACTGTCAATATAGTATTTAAAATCGGTGGCTTTTTTTGTTTCTTTTACTTTCATTTTCTTGAGCTTAATTTTGCTTGATAATAGTAAAATTAAATAATTACTTAGGGAATTTCAAAATGTCTTCAGTTAACAGTTATATTTGTACATGTATGCTTTTCTGAAATAATTTTGGAAGACGTGGATGTATAAACATCCAAAAAGGAACCTCTGTCAACACTTCCACCTCTGAAGACTGTAATATAACCTCAGAAATGCTATTCAGCAGCTCTTTCTTTTTTTAGTGATTATTAAAACAGGAGACTAAAGATATGCTATCCTATGCAAAGACTCATGGAAAGAAGTAGAAATGGACTTTCTAAATACAGTCTGATAATGTTAATCAGATGTTTTTCTTTTTTAAATGAAGGTATCCGAGCGTTTGAAAGTGGTTGATGTGATTGGCACCAAAGTATACAAAGATGGTGAACAAATCATTGCTCAGGTACAGTTGTTTATTGTGTTTTAGTTTTTCTCTTCCAATAAGTAACAATTACTATAACATTTATAAATGATACATGATTTTAAACTATATTCCTTCATCAAAAGAAAGAAAAACAGTGAACCTGGAGGAGGTGATACTGTTTCAGAAGCTAATTTTTCACTTACATAGTACTCTGAAGAGTTCCCTTTCTGTTGGTGTGAATAAACAAGTCAACATTTTTAATATATTTAGCAATTCAAACTATATTATCAAGTGATAGTTTATACTAATGAGCGCTGAAGACCTACCTTGCTTTTCTCGTGTATGCTCTCAGGCATAGGGTTAAATAGGGTTAGGTAGTTTTCTGAGGAGCCATGAGTCGGACACTTTGATTCTTTTAGATCTCTCCCAGATTGGGGTATTCTATGGTTCTGTGATCTAGGAAACTCTTTGGGATAAGCAACTGACATCGTCTTGCCCAAAAGTATTAACTGTTTATCAGATACAGCCCTTGGAGGCTTTTATGTATGGGAAACTGTAAGAGAAAGAATGCAGAGGTGGAGAAACAGGAATAAGGATCCTATCATCTTCCATATTTGTTTTTTTCCCTGCTTTTTGTATAAGCTATGTTTTTTCATGAAAAGTATTTGCAGTCAGTTCTCTATAGATGGTTAATTGTTTTGTGCCTTAAAAGAGTATTTCACTTCAAAAGTGGTTTCTTCGGCAGTGATATCAAAAAGGTGGACAACAAGGCACTGGCTGCCAATATTTTAATGTTGAAGAGCTGCTCCAAAAGTAATGCCTCATATTTTATTATGTTGGTAATATGGCAGTAGAAGTTGAACCTTCTACCATTGTTCTTTTACATTCTGCTGCCATGAGGCAGATGGCAATAGAGGGGCAGTCTGACAAAATAGCATTTGATATGAAAGAGTATGTGTAGCACTCCTAATTTTGGCTGGATTGTCCAGCCCACACCCCCATATAGTCTGGATTTGGCACCTTCTGACTTCAATTTATTCAGGCCAATGAAAGATGGACTGCATAGACTGCATTTTCCTAGCAACAACACCATCAGAGCAGCTGTGAAATGGTGGATCACCATTACTGGTGCACATCTTTATGACCACATCATGCAGGTTCTTATACGTCACTGGCAAAAATGCATAGCTAATGGTGAAAATTAGTGTTTTGTAGCTGAGAATTTGTTCCATCAAAATAGTGTTCTTATGATCTTGGTTGTGGTTTCCATGGAAATAAATAGAGGCATTATTTTCACACTGATCTGTGTAGTGTGAAATAAAAATGAAATTTCACATTTCCTTTACCCACTTTGTTTTTTTCTTCTCCAGGGCGACATGGCTGATTCTTTCTTCATTGTGGAATCTGGGGAAGTAAGGATTATAATGACAAGGAAGGTAAAACATCCCTAAACACTTTTTTTTTTTTTTAATCTTGACTTATTCTAAACATTACTATTATTGTTGTTGACAGTTTTGCTTATACAAGCGAGTTCAGCAAATATTGTTCTCAGTTTTTCTTTTTACTTGATATTTTAGGGTAAACCAGATGTAGAGGTAGAAGAGAATGGAGCAGTTGAAATAGCTCGATGCTCAAGAGGACAGTATTTTGGAGAACTTGCTCTTGTAACTAACAAACCACGAGCTGCTTCTGCATTTGCTCTTGGCACTGTCAAGTGTTTAGGTACTGTTCAATAATACTTTGTATCTAATATAAAAATGATATAATCTATGGGACTGTTTTAAATTTGAACTCTCTCTTTCTTCAGAATCTAAGATTTAATTACATTTACCCAAATGAGGCTTTTTAATCACATCACATTTTACTATATTTCCTATTTATTTTAGTTACATGCAAAAATTATTTATACTTATTAACTGGTATTGAACACAAATTCGCTGACTTTTCTGTGATTATGTAGAAGTAAAATTGCTTCAAGATAGTGCAGATAATATTGCTGCAAACCTTTTATAGCTATCAGAAAATTCTGTCCAAAACTGCAGCTAGCTAAAGAATTTCTTTTCCCATTATTCTGACTTTTATCCATAAAATAACTTTGTGGTAAGACTTCTGTCCCATTTTATCACCATGACTGAAGCTTTAACAAATTCTTTGTCTTCACCAGCTGCTAATTTAATCATTCTATCACACTGTCGTTTGCTTATAGACAACCTCTTCTGACTCATTCCTTTTCATGCTCATAATGTTTCATTTCTACATACCCACATCTAGTTATGGGAAAACTGTAAAGATGGTTTTGACTTCCTTGAAGGATGCCTTGATTACCATGCCAGTAAACAAAAAGTTTATTTCTTATTTATAAAGCTATTGTTTTTTTTTTAAATCCGTATCTCTAAACTCACACAGATGAGCAGGCAGTAGAAGTAAAAACCATAGAAAGAAAAGAATGAGAAGCAGTGAGGAAGAAGACTGTCTTCATCCAGTATTGGTGATTCATCTCTGGCACTTCTGAATAGCAGAGATCTGAACTTTTCTCAGGAGTCAGGGGGCTGCAGGATGAAGGTTGGAAGCTGACTCAAGTGTGAAGTTTCCTCCCTGGCCTGTTGGCTAGAAATACAGTGGATAATGCCATGTGGTCAGTGAAGGGAAACATTCTGGTTGGATAGAGAACATAGACATGATGTGGATTACTATTTCCAACTTCTTGTATGTTTGCTAGGAAGTAAATATCTATTTCCACTGTGAGTGGAAACAGGTAAAAACAGCAAGAAAATAAGCCAAGCTAGACCCCAGATACAGCCAAAAACATCAAGAAAGGATGTGTTTTATTTGAAATTCCAAGGCTCTTAACACTGCATTCTGCAGAGGAACCCAGTCCCTTCCAGAGTTCTCGTGGAGCTCTTGCATCACGTAAATCTTAATTTGAAGATATTTCATAAATAAGAAGCTTAGCAAATTCTAGTGTTTATGAAGTTTCACGACAGCAGTGTATTGGTGAATATTTTCTCAGCTAAGGTAAGTGGTTCTCTTCTGTGTCAACAGAGTGTATACCTCAGTAGAATCTTCCTAGTTACCATTTAAAATTTTCCTTTGGGATGTCATAAACACTAAGATCGGTGCCTAACACTGACGAGTGCATTACATTCTTTCTTTTTCTCTTTCCTTTTATCTTAGTTATGGACGTGCAGGCATTTGAAAGGCTTTTGGGACCTTGTATGGAAATTCTGAAAAGAAACATTGCAAACTATGAAGAGCAGCTAGTTGCTCTGTTTGGAACAAACATGGACATTGCCGACACCAGTGCATGAACTAAACGTTGGAGCAACAGGATCAGTTATGAGAACATAGCACAGTAGTGGTTAGTCCACTGAGAAATTGTCTCTCTTCCTATAGATGCCAAGCATTTTCTGTGATTTTAGGAGCGCGTTTTGGGGTGGTTTTTTGTTTGTTTTTTTTTTTGGACTTATTACAGTGGAAGTACTAGTAAACAAAATAGAAATTCAATGACTTGGGGACTTGGTTTTTTAAAGTGCTCAACTGTGATGGTTCCACCTGAAATGAAGAAGACCTGCGGGACCGCAGCACCTTTGAAAATCAAGTCCTTTAATACAACATTTCTTTAAAGAGTAGATTTCAAAAAACCCACATGCGATGAACTTGTTAAACCATCTTCTGTCCTGCAAAACGATTACAGTTTTTCTGGGAAGACTGTTAGTTTGAATGTGATATGTTGAAAGTATTAGTGCACACAAAGTGTTTATATGTATTAATACAGAAGATATACAGTAGATATTACTTTCTGACTATTACGATTGTCATGATTTTATGTTGCATTTATCACAAGTGTAGTGAATCACAAGACTAATCGTAAGATAAAGCATGACAATGCATTTTGTGTAACGCTCATGAACCAAATCTGATTTTTAACATTTTGTAATTTGTCTGGAAGTCCTCTTTGTTTAATATGTCATGTTTCAGCACGACATTGTAATATCTTATGCAATTTAGAGGACTTGTATATTTTTGCAATAAACTGCATTTTTTATTAGTTATGTGTATTCTGTATAGTCTAGAATGAGAACAGCTGACAAATTAACCTCCATGCTTTAAAAGCAAAGGCATAGGTTGTTGTCATGTTCTGCCTAATCATACATAACCTATATCGTTTTACTTCTCCCTGTTTTATATTTATGCATTTTGTCTTCTCTATGCTTGTTCTCTAGTTAGTTTTTTTAGATCTCACCTTTTTTAATCCGTTAAATCTTTGACCTATTTCAATTCAAAGGATCTCTGTATAACTCTCTTCTTGCACTCTAATCTTAGCTATCAAAGACCAGATCCAATTAACAAAGTTACTGATATTGAGAGCCATGCTAAGCTAAGCTTGTTTTTGAAAAAATCCTTATCAGCAAGTGCAAAAGTATATTGAATTTTAAAGATCAGTAGTTAAAAGCTTTCTACAATTCTGGAAATAATGCTGCTGTTGAAGCTAACATGTCCTGCTTTCAAAAAATGTAGGTCATTGAAAAATACCTTTTTAGCTCTAATAGCATGGGATACCTTCTGAGACTGAGGAGAGAGACTGTCATCTTAATTAGGAGCACAGAGCTCAGAGCTCATTGCTTACAGAGGTCTGTGCCTGGAAATTTCAGGCACGGCCCAATTTGAATACTGCTTACCAACCTAGCTGTTGATGTACATAGCAAGCTAGTGCACAGAATGGCAACAGGCAGTAGTTCTGCCAAAACAGCACTACAAGAATTGTAGGAAGGCTGCCCTGTTTTGAATACCTGAATGATAACATCTTTCCTTCTTAGATAATGACTTTTCTAATGCCATATATTTACGTATGTTGATGTAATTATTATCCTGTAGTTAATGATACTTTCTGACAATTTATATAATCATACCTGCATATGAAATTATGATTATATAATACCATTATAATATATAATTTATGCCATATAGTATGGTATAAATTATAAGTCAAATTCTTAACAAACCCCAATCTGAGCAAAATTTACAAGTGTCATTTTTTTAACCTGGAAACCTGGTATGAATAATTGCTCATACGATAACTTGCCTTTATACTTTTGATTTATGGAAAAAAGAGAAGCTTGTTATACTAGAAGGAGATGTCAGGTAACTAAAATCTACACTCCTGTCATTCTGTATGCTTAATCTCTGAAAGCTACCTAAATTTTGCACTAGCTTAATGTGATTAAGAGAAATGCTAGAAATTACTTGTATGGCAGTAAACTATGATCAAGGCCGTAAATGCCAGTCACGATATTTTCAATATTGTTGGTTATATTTAAAGTTTCCTTACAATAAACAACACTTTTATATATATAAATACATGTTTATTGATATTGTTGTGTTTTAATTCCATTATTATAAAGTTGCAAGTGAACTATTTATATTCATTTATTAAAACATTCATAATTCTTAACACTTTCATGTTGATTTTCATAAGTTATGTACATACTCTGGTTACTCATGTAGAGAACATATTGGTGTGGTTTTTGTCTTAGCTGCTTTGTAATGGATGATTTGCTTTAGTATGTAGCTGGGAAGATGCTGTGGTTTTGGGGAGTGACAAATGTCGGATAATCAGACACTGAGATTTTCTAGGTCCCAGATTACGGCTTCCTGCTGAGGCAGTTTCTTTGTGTTGCTTCTGAGAACTGGATGACTTCTGGAAGTTGGTGAATTACCAACAGTGATAAATTGTCGCTTTTTAAGTTTGGTACAAATCTGTGTATCTTTCATCAGTCAGCATTTGGGATTTGTCCTGGGTGTAGTCATGTGTGGGCTTCAGACTTGCCAGACTTAGTGTCAGAGATGTGGCACAAGTTCATTTTACAAAGGAGATCATAACAAGTCACCAACTTTCAACTACTGGGGCATTTCAAAAAGGAAAAGGTAGTTCTAATGGTTTTGAACAATGTCATATTTAACTTATGAGAGTGTCTATGTCCATATTTAGATTACTTGACCAGTACTCCCAACAGAGTCAAGTAATACCCCCAAACGAGGATGTTGTCTTTGTAGTCAAGTTGCTAAAGGAGTGTGGCTGAGACATCAGCTCAGCATCTATATTCTGTTCCTCTCCCATTTCCCAGACCTCACCAGCAATTTGTAGTTCATAGAATCATAGAATGGCCTGGGTTGAAAAAGATCATCTAGTTCTGCAGATGATTTAAATAAATTTGGCAAATGGCTGCATTCTAAAGAGGAAAGCTAAGAAAATAAATGCTCCAATTAGTTTGTTGAAAATGTGCTCTACTGGGTAAGGAAAACAGATAAATTCTATAGGAGAAGGGCAGTCACGAGCTCACATGTTACCAAGCACAAGAGAATATGCATAGCACTGAATGCTGACAGATGTCTGAACCATGGGAATAGACATTCAGCCACAGCCCCCGGTCAACCACAAGACACAAACACTGAGGAAACCAGGCCTCCTTGGTCCGAGTGTCATTTCTGAGTGTTTTTGAATGCCATTTGTTTGTGCTTCGGGAGATTATCTGAGACAAGGTCTTGTGCAGTCGCTGCACCTCTTGTGTGAAATCTAGAAGTAGAAAAGTCTTGAGGCAAAGCTATGAAATGCGTTATGGCACCATCTGCAGCTTCATTGTGGATTAACCTGTCAGCAGCTCAGCACCACGTGGCTGTGTGTTCACTGCTCCCCACATGGGACGAGGGAGAGAATTGGAAACAAAATAGAATGTGTCTATTTATATAAAAACTATTTACCAGGGCAGAAGAAAATGGAGACAAAAATGCAATGGTAACAATACATCCAGCCACAGTGCAATTACTCACCACCCACCAACTGATGCACAGCACCAATGTGACACCCCACCAGCGCCGTGAGGTCTCACCCCCCAACTGATGCCCATTCTTTGTATGTTGAGTATGTTGGAATCAGTGGTGTTGGCTGCCTTACAAAGTTTAGGATTGTATCCACATCCAGTGAGATCTGGATTTCCTTCAGATAGATACCTAGACTGTTTCTAGATTCTTCATCCCCATTTTGACTCGGGATTTAGCAGCTGAGCTCTTCACTTGGTGGACCAGAGTAAGCTGAATGACCTGAAAAGGATGAAGCTGAAAAAAGAAAATTGTTACATTTTCAACATTGTCTCTTCCTTCACCCCATCTCTTTCTAGACGACCTTCATTCTGACAGTCGGGTGAAGAAGCAGTGGCAGAACTGCAATGGCTATTGGGGCTGTGCTGGGATGCAGTGCCCTGCTGACTGGGCAGTGATTCTCTTCCTTGTCCCTCTTCCTGTCCCTTCTGTAATGTCAAATCCAGCAGAGCTAGAGTGCAGCAATGGTGCTGCCCTTGGCTGGTTTCCTCCTTAGAACTGTGTATGCCATATAGGGAAAAGGCCAAACTGTTATATAAAGGAAACATTGCTCAATCAAAGCAGCGTGAAGAACTGCCAACAGGAGTTACATATACTAGGCCATTCTGACAGGATGTGCTGACTCAATCTCTTCTTATTGAGGTAAATGAAATTAGGACAGAACTAAAGATAGCATTGTGGCATGGTGTGTATGCTTTGTCCTTTCTTCTTTCAAATTATTGGATCATTTTATCTGAGCAGCTGTGAGGTTTTGGGAGGAGATTGTGCTCTGTGCAAGCAGTGCTGTATGGAGGAGTAATTCCCTCGTGACCACATGAGCCCCCGAGATGTGCTGCCCACACCTCTGAAGATGCTGGAAACTCAGTTTTGATAAATGCCGTGTTTGGAAAAGGTAGTGCAGCTTTTACCAAGCTGCACCTTACTCTTCTACGAGGTCTGTCCTTGTGGAGTCGCATGGTGAGTTTCTTAAGCAACCTCATCTTCACTGCGCCTTCAGTTCCCATTCTTTCTTTTAGCTAAATCTGTACCATTACATCCACGGTAAAAAAATATGTGCCTGACACTGTTTGCTGTTACTGAGGCATGAAATAGTCAATGTTCTGCCACTCTGTAGAATTTGTGTAGGCTCATTTATAAGCTGTAGCTTTCTATATGCAGTGGCCACATGCAGATGGCCAACTGAGAACAGTCCATGCTAGCTCCCAAACCATGTCTGAGAATTGTTTGCTATTGGCCCTCAAAAAAACTACTCCAGGACTGTTCTAAAAAGTACAGTACAGATGATTGTATTCCAGTGCCCCCAAACTCTCCCTGGCACTACATTTTAGATCAAATCTCCACATCATCTGTAGTCTGTTCTTGATTTGTTTTCCTACTAGCCTTGGGCTGGCACAGGTTTTCTTATTTCCCTTTCTTTGGGATTGTTTCTCATGTTGTGTTGCTGATACCATCAGCACTTTTTGTCTTGCTTTGTCTTGGTAGATGATAACAGTTTAGCTAGAACTGGAATCTGTGCTATAATGACAAAACACATTTCTAGAGAGAATGAGAACAGCTGTAGAAGATAGAAAAGTCCCAGCAACAGAACACTGAGGTGCGAGGCTCTGCAGAACGCCTGCAGGACAGGCTGCCATGCTGGGTGAAGGTGGCAGCCCTTCTACGTGGACTCATTTGAACTATGTGAAGTCATTTGTTAATTACTAAGGGTGGAAAGATACGCACATGTGGATGTGAAAGCATCTGTATAGCAGAATTAAAGTGATGATAGGCTGTACTTCAGAGAGTCAGCAGTAGCAATTGTGTCATAAAAAGCAAGATAGGACATTGGCTTTCAATGAGAAATTAGAAGTAGAGATAGGCACAAATTCAAGATGTAATATTTATTTTACTAGTATGACTTTGACCAATCTTTTATTATTGTTATTATTTTAATCTACTTTGTGGTTTCACCACTTTGAGGCTGGACATGTTCAAAAATAAATAACTAGGTAAGACAGTGAGGGTAAATGCAAATTTATCTGTATCACTTTCTGTGTGTTTGGAGTCATTCCTGGTTATTTGTGCTTCTTGGTAGCTATCCATAGATAAGGTGATGAGAATTCCCAATTAAGACTTCACAATCCCCCATGTTATCATCTGCCTCTCTTAAAACAACAAAAGCAGCTGAATCAGCAAAGCTACAACAACATCAGAGTTGCACAGTATTGATTCATTCTTCGAGCAGCCATTCATTTGGAGCATGGCGTAAGGTGAGGCAGGGTGTGTGCATGGAGCAATGATTTAATTACAGCCTAGACACACAGAGCAAGGAGTGTGGGACTGACATCATCACCTGGACGTTAGAAAATATTTGACTTCAACCGGGTGGGGGGGCTAGTCGGTAATCTTTGAGAAGGTTCTGTGTGTTTTGCTGCCATCTACTGCATGCAGTATCTGTTCTCTTTCTCATTTTCTCTGATATGAAGAAGAAAAGGTAGATTTGAAAATAAGGAAGCTGCTATGTTTCTGGTTCTAGAATCTTAAAAACAATTCAGACTCTCATATTTATGAAGTTCTAATCCAGATCCTAAGTAGGACTCCCATTGTTGTGCTCTCTGTAGGGCGGTAAGTGTGATACTGAGGCTGTAATTCAGCAGTGGTATTTATTTGTCTCTTGAATCTGGGCCAGTGGACCTGGGAGGACTGTGCTTTGCGTGTGGTATTTATGCACAAGTTTTTCTAAATCTGTGAACCCTCACAGTAAGTGTATTTTACAACTGCACTGAGAAAACACTTCTCATTTTGGGTAGAAAAAGCACTTAGTGGGGTGGAAACACGCTCCACAACCAGGTGTTAGCCTTGAGGCAGGCAGTCTTTTTCCAAAACACGATTTTGCATCTTCTGAAGCCACTCCATCCGGCCTGCGCGTGCCACTCCTTTCCCACAGGGGTAGGCAGGGACGTGAATGGGAATTCTGCTTTGCAAGTGGCAGCACACAAGCTTTGTAGCCTGTTTGCAGAGCGGAGACAGCCGTGTATCCACACGTCTTCTGCCAAGGCTCCATTTGTTCAAATCACCACATTCTCAAATGGGAGAATGACCTGCAAAGGATTCTCCTGTTGCGTAGTTAAGCACGGAGGATTTTTTAGTTCAACAGGCCGGGGTCGGCACACCTACATAAAGCGCTGTCCCCGCTCCGCCCTGCAGAAGGCACCGCGCTTTGCGAGCGACGTCCCTTCAGCGCGCAGAGCGGAGCGGTACGGCTGCCAGGTACGGCTGCCAGGATCGCCTCCCGGAGAGGCCGAGCCTCGGGCTGTCCTGCAGTGTGCGCTGTCTGTTGATGGCCAGCTACGATTTGAGCGTGATTTTGCCTTTCCATTGCACAAGCCTTCTGCGCTGTCAGTAAGCACAGCGTTCCCTCTGGCGGCCGCTGTCAGCGCCTTCGTGGGACCCGCAGCTGCCAGGTTAAGGACTCCTTTCTCTTTACGTTGTAGAAATGCCTTTTTTTGTTGTTGTTACTTTCCCAGCCAGCCGCGGGCACACCCGAAATTCAGAACAACCGAGCTGCCGCAGGAGCTCCAGCGCCATTTAGGAGCAGCTCGCCAGATGGGGAGGATGTTGGGAACAGCACAAAAAAAAAACAAAAAAAACACAATTATCTTCTCGGAAAGCCCCAAAATTGCATAATTTTGAAACTCCCTCTCAGTTGTTTAGAACACCGCGGATTACTGCCGAGCTGCGCGGCGGGGCCCTTCCGAGCGGCGGAGCGCGAGGGCCGCCCCAATCGCGCTGACTCACGCTGCTCCGCGCCGGCCGCCTCCCGCCGGGGCCCGCGGGTTCGCTAAGGGCAGCACCCAGCGCCGGCCCGGGCACCGGCTGCGGGAGGGGGCGGCCGGCGGAGGCGGCGGCGGCGCTCTGGGGGCCTCGCCCAACGGGGGCGGCCGGGCCGGGTCCCGCTCCTCGCAGATCCAGGCGGCTCCTCGCGGGCGGCGCGGGGTCCGGCTGCGGGCGCCCAGCGGCGCGAGTCCACGTGTCCCCGCGCCCCTTGTTTACTATCGGCCGAGCGCCGCGCGGAGCATCCTGGGGGCTGTCGTCTTGCCGCGGCCGAGTTGGCAGGAGATGGCGGCCGCGAAGACTACAGCTCCCGGGATGCCCCTGCGCCCGCAGGGGGAGGTGTTGGCCAATCGCGGCGCAGTCTGCACGTGATTGACGTGCGGCGCGGTGCAATCCGCTGCGCGGGAGAGTCAAAACATGTCCGCCCTCCGGGCGTCTTCCTGACGGGCGGCCCGGGCGGCCAATAGGAAGCGGCGGTCGCTTGAGCGGCGTCGTCCTCGACCACTCCGCGATCGAGCCCCGGCGGCGCGGGGCGGGACCGAGCGGAGGGACGAGGCGGGGGGGGGAAGCCGAGAGGAATTCGGTAATGGCGACGGGTTCGGTAAGTGCCGCAAAGTTTGGGGCCGTCACTGCGGCGGCCGCGGGGTCCCGCGGGGTCCCGCGGGGGGGGCGGGCGGCGGCTGCCAGGCCGGGGTTGACGGCGGGGCGGCCGCGGGACCCCCGCTGTGGGGCGGCGGCAGCGCGGGGCGCGTCGTTTACTCCGCTCCGTACCCCCGCGGCGCCGGGACCGTTCTGTCGGCGCCGCGCTTCGGCCGCGTTACTGCCGCCCTCGGGGCGCTCGGCGGCGGCGGCGCCGGGACGCGGAGGTAAGCGAGGAGCCGCAGGGCCCCCCGCTTTCCTCTCCCCCCGCTCCCCGGCCTCCCGTCCCGGGCCGTCAGAACGGGCTCGCCGCGCCCCGCGGGGAACGGAGCCGGCCCCGCGCGCCGCGGCCGCTGGGAGAAAGGAGCGCGCGGGGGACGGCGGCGGGGGCGCGCGGGGTGGGGGAGGGGAACGGTGCGGCCCCCCCCCCCCCGGCCGGGCCGAGCTGTTACGCAGTTGTGAATGAATGGGGCTTGCGCGCATGCGCGCTGCCGGCGGGGAGTTTATAAACAAGGGCCGCGGCCAGGCGGGTCACGTGACGGCGGGGGGGGGGGGCGCGGGCGGGGCGCTGAGGGAGCGAGGCGGGGGGGCGGCCGTGCGGCGTGCGGCCAATCGGCTCCTCGCTCGTGTCGCTTTGTGGCGGTGTTTTTTCCTTCGAAACGCGAGGAGCTGACGAGGCGTAGGGCGGCAGTCGGTGAATGCGTTCGTTTGGCCTCCAAAGAAAACGGGGGCGCGCACGGCGCTCCGCCTGACGCCCGATGTGCGCTGCCGGGCAGATGGGGAACGGGGTGCTCCATAAGGAGCTCGTCGGGCCGCACGTCCTCCTTTCTCTTACGTTCCTCCTGCAGCTATTTAAAGGCAGAACGGCGCTGTCGTGGCTTCTGTCCTCAAGTAGATCCAACCATTTGTTACAACAAAACGTTCTTTCATAACCGTAACCACGTGGCCCCTGCTGCATTGCACCGAAAGAACTCGCAGGCCGTGCTGTTCCATAGGAGATGATCAGCTTTTAGCTGCTGTCGGATGTATTTCTGTAAAGCGGTGCCCGGGGAGGCACTCGGTGGTCGTTCATGTGGCAAACCTGGCGGTTTCTTTCTTCCTCAGTGGAATTTTTTGCAGTTTTGTGATGGACCCCGTGACACTTAGAAAGTAATTGTGGTAATTTCAATTCAGGATCGTTTGAACAAAAGCAGTAGATAACCGAGCTGCTATAGACTGGTAACATTGTTTTTCAGCCGTTAGGGACAGTACTTGTGTGGAATTATCGCAGCTCCCTGGCTGTCAAAGATAATGAAGGATGCTGCTTTGGGGGTAAAGGTTGCAGCACTAAAGCTTGGGAAATGAAACCGCACAAGAAGCTGCTGGTGGGGGCCTGCTTTGGGTTCCTCTTCCAGCCCATGCGCAGTGCCTGCTCTGACACGCGAAGCTGTGGCTGGAGCTAGTGGGGATCACAGAATCACAGAATGGCCAGGGTTGGAAGGGACCTCAAGGATCATGAATCTCCAACCCCCCTGCCACATGCAGGGCCACCAACCTCCTCATTTAATGCTAAGTTAACAATAGGTTGCCCAGGGCCCCATCCAGTCTGGCCTCGAACACGTCTAGTGGATGGGGCATCCACAACCTCTCTGGGCAGCCTGTTCCAGCACCTCACCACTCTCATATTAAAGAACTTACTGGGATGGGCAGGGCGGTGAAAAGGCTTCTGCAGGTGAGGGGAAATGTGGTGCTGAGGGCTGTAGGAGACCTAACAGCAAGTCACTCTGACCTCATCTGGAAGGAGGATGGTGGAGCAAACCCTTCTGAAAACCATGTTCCCACACGTGGAGGGCAGGGAGCTGGCTGGGACCCACCTGGCTGCACCAATGGTGGGTGAGTGGCTCAGGGCATGCAGTGAGCAGTGCTGGCGCTGGCTGCTGTGCTGGCCAAAGCCACTCCTGGACACCATGGTCACAGGCCTGCAGGGAACGTTCCAGCCCTGAGCAAACAGACTTAAAAACTTACATCAGGAGAAGTCGCTGGACACTGTAGCACTTCAGAAGGTTTACGTGCATGCAAGCTTTAATCTCTGTTTCTTTAAAGTCAGATACTTTGGAACATCCTAACATGGTGTGGGAAGTGAAGACGAATCAGATGCCTAACGCAGTTCAGAAGCTGCTCTTGGTAGTGGACAAGAGAACTTCAGGGATGAATGAGTCACTGGAGTTGCTGAAGTGTAATGAAAACCTGCCCTCTTCTCCTGGATACGCGTCTTGTGACGAGCACATGGAGCTTGGTAAGCAACACAGCCTGCAGAGGAGGCGAGTTCTGAGGCTTGTTTGGTTGCAGTTTTCCTGTGGTGAGGTTACTGGGAGCTGACTGAATGAGATGACTGACTTAATGTAGGTAGGGCAGGGAATATAGCAGTGAATTGTGGCATCTGAAAGTCCTGCTTTACAACCACTTTTCCCTGTAACCTATTTCCAGCTCTGACACACTGGCTTGTTGACTTAAACGTGTTCTTTGAACTTAGAGTTATGACTTTCTGTTCCTGATTTCCAGAGGAGCTTTTTTTGGCTCAAGAATAACAAACAGAAAGCTCAAGAGCTCCTCCTAAAGGGAAGTTGCCCTACTTTAGGTCAACTCCTAACAGGCATTCCGGTGTAGAGGAATGTTTAACTTGAGTTAAATGTTGGAGAAAAGTAGTGTGCACGTTAAAAAAGATTGATACAATCCATGCAGTATTAGTGCATTTAATTGAAGTGGTAGAGTAACTAAGAACAATGATACTTATGAGACACAGACTGTTGTTAATAAGCTGGGCTCTCGTTTGTTATCCATATAGCATGTGAATTGCATAGGTTACTGCTAGGCATTCACACCTGCCAGGTTGTATACCCAGCCTTAATGATCTCTGAGCTGTTAGATTCCATGGTAGGAACATGACAAATTGTATCCTATAGAGCCTCTGATGCTGATCATTTTTAGTGACATAGCCACTAGGACAGAATAGTTCAGTTACCTTTTACTGAAGCACATCTGCAGAATTTTGCAGTACAATTTTGTATCAGCTGGTCAGTGTAGTAAGGAGATTTAATAACCTCTTTACGTGACATTTTTTCTCAAAATGTTTGTTTGAATGCACGGTAGGCCAGAGATGCAGTCATTTCTGTGAACATTCTGCAAGTGCTGTGAGTTGGGTTTGTGAAATGCTGGTAATTGTGAGATGAGAAAATACGTTTAGTTACTTTGTTGTGGTTTGGTTCTGAATTTTATTTGCAAGTTTCATTGTAAACTAGTATTTATCAGTGGGTGTAATTACGGTAATTTGTGTGTTTGTTTGTAGATGATCTTCCTGAACTACAGGCTGTGCAGACAGACTCTGCCCCATCTGCGCTTTTTCAGCTTGGCACCGATGTTTCACATCAGGAATGTTCAAGGCCTTCGTGGAACCAACATACCTCAAACAGCAATTCAGAAAGTGCTCATTCTTGTGACAATGGGGTCAACTGGCTGACAGAACTAGCAAACATCGCCACAAGTCCTCAGAGCCCTCTGATGCAGTGCTCTTTTTATAACAGGTACTGATGTTAATTGAAAGGTCTGGCTCTCAGATTTGCAGTGTTATGTATCCAGAAACATTACCTTCACTCTTCCCACTGTCTGCTCTCTGACTTTGGAGATCTGTTTTTTAATCTTTCTGTGTAGTACCTTAACTCCTTTTGCAGATGATTGCACACAACTTGCTTCAGAATCTGCAAATATCTCTTAACTGCCAGCCGCAAACGAAGTGGGGTGCTATAAAGATGTTCCCTGAGCACAGATCTTATGGCATTTGCCTCATGTGGAGCAGCAGATGAATGTGTTGTGTTAATCTCTTAATACTTGTTAGTGTGATGTAATTAGTAATAGTTACTAGTGCACCGATTTCTACTTATTTTTATGAGCTAATTGAAAATCTAATGGAATTTATTGCTATTGTTTCAGATGTGTAATCAGATGTGTAATCTGCAAGTTCTCTAAGGCTGTGGGAAATACTGTGGGATCTTAGCATTTTTCTGGGCTTCCCCTTTTATCATCTGACTTTGCTCTAGGCTTAGAATAAGAAAATTAAATGCAGTGCTGCTAACAGTAATGCAGCAGGGATCTCAGCATTGTGACAGAGCAGATGTCCTTAGGTACTGTAATGATGGAACACTGATTTCAAGATGTTGGTGCAGACTTCTCCATTGTGATGAGGAGAAGCCGATGGGGAAGTGGTACTGTCAGCTGGCTGCTAGATAGGAGGTGTGCAGCATTGCCTGAGCTTGCATCCTATGCTCATCCTGTTCTGAGTACTGTTGTGGGGGATGTTTGTTTGGTATCTGGCTCATGCAAACAGAAGTGTTTTCTAATGTAAGTATTTCATAGAGAAATTTAAAACTCTGTTGGCTGTATCTTCTTTCCCACGGCTGCACTGTAGCTGCAGCTGTACGCACAGTAAGTCACCTGCTGTCAATAGCCAGCAGCACTGACAGCACATTTGAATGAAGTGCTTTTAATATTTCACAGAAGTACAGAAGATGTTTCTTGGTTATTCAAAATCTGAATGCAGACAGGATATTTGTATGCATAACAGCTGTGGTAAGATTTCATATATGAAATACCATAAAATCAGAGTTGTTTAGTGTAAAGGTAGCTATGTCTTGCATTGCCTTACTCTGCAATATTTTAAAATGCATTTTCCTATTGCAGATCATCTCCTGTTCACATTATAGCTACAAGCAAAAGTTTACATTCCTATGCACGTCCTCCACCGGGATCCTCAAAGAGTGATCCCAACTTCTCCAAGAGTGATTTGGATGAAACACCAGTCAGACACGAAAGGGTAAGATGTCCAGAACATTTCTAAAGTAAATAAAGATGCATGAATTAAGGTTTTTGAAGAGAGAAGTTGGTTAAAAAAATGAACTGTTAAGTTTTAAGGTGGATTTTCTCTTAGTATTACCAAGAACAGACTTGGCCCTGCAGCTCTCCAGTAATTTTTCCATAGAACAACACATGCTTTCAGTGCTTCTCTGGATGATTAAAGAGTGGTAGCTTATAAGCTTGTATGTAAGCCTAGGGTGATGCATAAGGGCACAGGTGAATTTTGGAGGACGAAAAAGAAAATAAAATGAGGAAAGCATATTTCAAATCAAGTTTGTGAGAATACAAGTTAATGAAAACACTCAATTTCTCATCTCCTGCGTTCCTTGAATCTTTGTTTTCTTGTTAATATTTCTGTTTGTGCTTAAGGCAGAATTATGACACAGATGTGAATTAGAGAACACTTAAATATGTACAGGACCAGCCTAAAAATCTTGCATGTTAATGTATCAATGCCATTGTGCCTTTTTTAATAGACAAATAGCGAATCGGAGTCTGGTATTTTCTGCATGTCGTCACTTTCAGATGATGATGATCTGGGATGGTGCCATTCTTGGCCCTCAACTGTTTGGCACTGTTTTCTAAAAGGTAAATATGACATATTATTGGGTAAGGATTTCTTTCCCTTTTAATACGTGATGGTAATATTTATTTACATTTATTAATTTTTTTTCCCCTCTTTAAAATATCTCTTAGGTTCTCGTTTGTGCTTTCATAAAGGGCGCAATAAGGAATGGCAGGACATTGAAGATTTTGCAAGATCTGAAGGCTGTGGAAAAGAAGAAAATCTCTCAGTGAGTGCTTACAAGGTAGCCCTTAGTTCTAACACATTCCCTTCAACGGTTGTAGTGCAGTATTGACTTAGCAGTGTTACTCTGTGCCTTTATTTACTGTGTGGGAAGAGAGGTTGGTATTGAACTTGCCTAGTGCTGCTCTCTGTTCTGTTTGAGTCAGATGCCATAAAGCATCTGAGCTGTGTTCATTTAGGTAGGTTTTATCAATTTTTATTTTCATGATAGCACATGTAGAACGTTGCTTTTTGTAATACACTGTAAGATGATAAGAATACACTGGTGGTATTACAAACGTGTATGCTTTCCTTCCCTGGAAATTCTGAACTGTCTGCTTGTTTACAGGGCTATGGCTCCGATGGTTTGAAGCTCATTTCTCATGAGGAAAGCATTTCCTTTGGTGAGTCAGTGCTGAAGTTGACTTTTGATCCTGGCACAGTGGAGGATGGCCTGCTCACAGTAGAGTGCAGACTTGATCACCCTTTTTATGTTAAAAATAAAGGTATGAAGTACTCCATGTGCACTCGGTTTTATATTAAAATGCTCTTAGGGAAGTAGTTGCAGGTTTTACTACTGTCTCTTGTTACTCATGGAACTTACAAAAGCGTTGTAGAATCACTATTCTATTTGTGTAAAGAAAAATAGAATTTGAACAAACAGAACAGTAAAACTGTAGAAATACTGTGTATAACTCGAGGAGGTTTGGTCACATATATGAGTGGAATGCAGAAAAATGGGTAAACTGGGGGGAGAAAGGAAATCAGCAAATACAAGAGACTTTTCTGTCATATTAAATGTTGAATTTCTGATGATAAAAATTTCCAGATTTTTCTGATTTTTCTTTTGGATGAAAGGAACTGCATCAGACCATTTTAATGAAACGATAGCATTTAGACTTGTAAGGATTGCTCCAGTTAAGACTAGAGAGATTTGTCTGGCCGTTTGTCTAATTTAACTCTTTACCACTTCAGGTTGGTCATCTTTTTATCCAAGCTTGACTGTGGTACAGCATGGCATTCCATGCTGTGAAATGCATCTTGGAGATCTGTGTCTACCTCCTGGACACCCTGATGCCATTAACTTTGATGATTCAGGTGTTTTTGATACATTTAAAAGGTAATTTTTGAATAAAGTGGCCTCAGTGGTTTTTGTGTTTAATGAGTAGGCACCTTACTTAAGTCTACCAGAATTTAAGCGTTACATAGAAGAAAGAAGGAATACTTATGGTTATGCAAGGTAATTGAGAGCAAAAGTGAATATCAGGAAAGCTGTGTGGTTTTGTGCTGTGCTGAACTGCAAAGTAATCTTTTGGGCTAAAGTAACTTTTCAGACTCTGCTTATGATAGTCTCAAACTGATCAGGTAAAGCAGTAAGAAATGTATCTGTGCAGATTCTTCAGGTATAACAGGTTAGGTTTAAAAAACATGGTATGGTTGTCCCACAGTAGTGTTAATCAGCTGCTGATGTGCGCTTCATAGACTGCTGTGTCCCTGAAGCAGTGGTTCCTAGGCACTAATTCACATGCTAGGGCTTTAGAATACAATCATTCAGTATTTCATAATTTGTTCTTATTATTTTTGTAAGTTCTGCATTTTGTGTTTCTTTCCCAATACAAGAAGTACATCTCACTTCAGACAAAGTTAGAGAAGCTTGAGGTTTGCCTTGCTTTGAGCCTGAGAGTGGACTAGGTGACCTTCAGAAATCCCATCCACCATAAATGATACTAAGGAAATAGTATTACTTGTAAAGATTTTTCCACGCTCTTTAGAGAATTCTAAATGTAGTTGAATGAGTCTTTTCCTATCATGTTAGCTCTTTTTTAGCATCTGATTTTAGGCCAGTTGCTCACTGTTATTTCTTACAATTGAAAAAATGAATTCTAAGTGCTGGTAGCAGTTCATGTCTGAAGGGCTCTTGTATATCTTGCGTGGGAGTTTGTCGTCTTTTTTTTTTTTTTTTTTAATTCTTACCAACCCTTATTTTGAAGTGTATGTGAAGAGAACTGGTAGAATCATTGTATTTGAGTTTTACTGAAGAACTGTGGCTCCTTATTCATTCTGCAGCCTAGCTGAAGCCTGGCTGGACACTTCAGATTCCTTATCTCTATTTCTTTGGTCTGAAGGGAATGTCTGTGAGAAGGGAGCTTGCAGCAGCAGCAGTGGTTAGCAGGGCAGAATCATCAAAAAGCAAAATTCTGTGGCTGTGAGATTAGGAGCACTGCAGGACTGTTTGGAGAACAGGGAGATTCTTTTGTGTCACCTTGTAAACCTGCCCTGCTTTGTTATTTATTCCTCCTCCAGGGGATGTTGGAGACAATCCTTCAACCAGCACCCTTGCTTTGGCCACATCCCCCATGAAGGGGCTGCCTGTGCACGTGGGGCTGGGCTGTCATTTGCAGTACTTCTGTGCTAGTTGCTTTGGGAAGAAGAAAATCTTCCAATCCTTTCCTTTTGCCGTAAATTGCTTTAGTACAACCACACTGAGCAGCAGGTAAAAGGAGCCTTACAGTTGCACTCTGCAAGGTGGTTGCTAATACAGAGTTTTGAAGTTACAGCTTAGTAGCACCTTTGTAGGTGTTCGTGTTGCATGATCAAGCCTGTGATTTCCAGACTGATCTGCCCTCACTCAGGAGAGACTGTTATCACATCTTCTGTAGTGGTTGGAGTTCTCTGTAGTTGTTGGCCAACGGAAAAATAAAGCAGTTTTATAGTTTTTGCAGGTTCAAGTTGTATGGAAGCAGCTCATCAAGCTGTTGAGATGCTTGAAACGGGGAGGAGCTGTCACATTTTTGTCACTAGAGGGCAGACGTGTGTCAGCTTTTAACTCAATTGCAATATTGTGGCCCTCCAAACATTTCTTCAGATCTCGGTGGAAGGTTTGTCTGTAGAAGAATTCCGGTGTAACGATTTAGAACAGTTATTTGTGCAAGAGCGTATACAGTGCTGTTTATCTTAATACAGAGGTTTCATATTCTTACCATGTTTTTGCAAGGGAACTCAGCACTCCTCCTCCCCAGGTCAGTTGTCACTTCAGCAGCTGTCGTGCACCGACCACAGCTCTGCGTTACAGGCAGGACAAATGCAGAAAGAGGGCATTTCAAATAGTGTGACATTTTCAGGCGGTGTGCGATGCACTGACATACAGCTGGGGAGCTGATGGTACACAGCAGATGATACAGAATTGTGGTTGGTTTCCCAGACCCTTTTTACTCATCGGCGTGTGTGTCAGGCACAAACTGAAAGCACACACTGACACAAGAGATAGCAGAATACTAGAAAGCTAGCAGGGATGGAGAGAGAGCAGCTGCCTCAGCATTGTACGTATAAAATATGTGATCATTTTCTGATCTTTTTCTTCTAGTTACGACTTCACACCGCTGGACTCCTCAGCAGTGTATGTGCTCAGCAGCATGGCTCGCCAGCGTCGCGCTTCTCTGTCGTGCGGAGGATCAAACAATCAAGATGCCGAAAGATCAGAATGCAGTACTAAAAACTGTGCAGCTACTGCGGCATCGCATCTTTCCTCCACTGCTTTGTACAGCAAAGCTGGCAAAAGCCACGGCTCAGGGACTGCAAGTACTGTGAGTGCCACTTCTCCAAACAAGTGCAAAAGACCAATGAATGCCTTCATGCTTTTTGCCAAAAAATACAGAGTTGAATATACTCAGATGTATCCAGGGAAAGACAACAGGTAACAGCATGATATTACGGTTTGGTTATTACTGCTGAGCTGGCAGCATATCTGTGTTCTGCTTTTAAACATAGAGTGGACTAAATTTTGTACTGGAAATGATAAGTTTGTATATTACGTAAAGACTAAGTTTTGAAAGATGCTAACACAAAACGTATCAGCAGGCTTTAAATACCTGCAGTTCTCTGTATATTTGACACAAGCCATTTTTGGCAAACTTGCCTTCTGCTGAGAAAGCATTTGGGACAGCAGCTAAGGCAGGTATGTGCGCACCACCGGCATCGCAGACGTATGGCAGACTTTGGGAACACTGATGAGAAATGTTTGTGGGGAAAAAAGTACCAGGTTCTCTGCTTGGGTGTTACTAGAGAAACAGGAATGAGCTGGTTGTTCTAGTATAGCCATAATTGTCTTGATATAATACTGTATCATCCATGAAGCTACCACCATTTATTATAAGTCGTATATCTTATTAACTAATGAGTTACTGATTGATCAGATGTCTTAATCCAAACAGCACATAGGCAAACTGTGCTTGTCCTAAAAGCAGAATGACCTGGTGGAACGTGCTGGAAGAGCTGTGCATCTGTGTGCTTGGGGGAAGGGATCTTGTCTTGTTCTTCCATGCTTATAAAGCTGCCTGTTGTATGTGTATGTTGGAGCATGCTGCTATGTTGTGCTGGCTGTACGTAGGTAAATATAAACAAAAACACACAAATGCACTCATTTTAAAATCAGATTTTAAAAATGTATATAAAACAACTGTGGCCATAAAGAAAATTGTTTTGCATAAAAGTTCTCATATAAAATGTGACAGAAGTTAAAGATGATGGCTTTAGGAGGGTTCCTCTGTTGGGGAGGCTGAAGCTGCTGCTGAGAAACAAACTCCTGCCATGCAAACAGCCCATCCTTAAATTCCAGGCAGTCTCGTGTGCCCTGGCAGTGGCATTCTGCAGTAATGTGACATTCCCAGTAATTTCAGCAAAAAAGCAAATGTGCTGTCTTCAAATTCATGGCAACTACAAGTGAAAAACTGATAGAAAGTCAACCAGGAAAGTTTCTGATTATTTAATTAAAAAATGCTGATGAAATGGCTGCAGTGAGCCAGAGTTGCAGTTGGATGAATGTGAGAATAGTTTGAATGTTTCCGTGAGCACATTCATGCTGATGCAAATTGGAGAGAGTTACTTGTAAGCTTCAGAGTGCACTGCTCCTTGTGCCTTCTGAATGCACTTTCTTGGCATTCATAAAATACAGTGAGAGCTCAGTAACTGACTTTCTAGGCACTCAGCTGCTGTTGCTTAAGTGTTGCTGTGGCTGTCTGGAGGCAGTTATCACATTTTTAAAATACAGGTATGTTTGGTGTTCAGAGTACTGAGTAAATCTTACCATGGTTGTACACAGTGCCAGTTTCCATACTCTGGAGTTCTTGTTTGTGTTGTCTGTGCACATGAGTGAGGACAAAACTTGAAGTATTCAGAGCTAAAATGTCTGTTCAGAGATAAAGTGCTTCAGGACGTGTCAAAGAGTTAGCGAGCTGCAGGCACTCTGAGCCCAGCATGCATGTGCTGCTGTAGACAGACCTGAGGGCCATACTTCAGAGACCTGGTCGTTAGGCTCACACCTGTTGCTTCTGCATGTGTTCTTGCTGTAGCTTTTCTTCATTTGTGCTTTCAGAAAGATGGATCACTTGGGTAGCATACATTTTGAAAGGTGAAGAAAATTCTACTGGCATTTGTTAGTGCTGAACATCATTACTCAGTGAACATGAGGCTGCCTCCAGTTCTGTTTTACAATTTGTTTTGAATGGACTGCAGTGTAAGGGCTTGCACCCTCCGTGGCAGCATGCTGCTGTAATGCTGCCAGGCATCTCACCAGCACTGGAAGAGAAAAAGGCAGCGTACAGAGCATGGCAAAGATGCACTGGGATGAAAGGGCTGTAGGGGCAGTACTGCAGCACTTGTTTCTGGTTGGGAGAATCGGGTCTCTTATGTCAGATGTCTCTGTATGCATTTTTTTCCATCTTGGAGGTTCACTCATAGAAGTATTTCTTGGAGAAATGAAGTTCTTGTCTGTGCCTTAGATTTCTTGAGCTTTTTTAAATGTGCTGATGAGCCCTTAGTTTCAGTGCCTCCATGCAGTTTGAATCTGGAGGTACCATTTCTTTGTAGGCTTATCTGTTGTATTTGAAAAGCAAACATTTTGGAGTTTTTAGCTGGAAATGCAATGGCTTTGTCAGCACACCTTGCTCTGAGTCACGCTGCTCTTCCCTGGGAGAATGTGTGGCCAGCTGCCTGGGAAAGGCTTCACTGCCAACAGGGAGCTTTTTTAATAAGGAAAATCAGTATTTCTAGTTGCATGCACCTTTTTCTTAGATCTGGTTGTCCAGCTTTCATCACTGTCATCTGAAGCCATCGCCATACCTGCTCTGTAGATTAATAACTGTTGATAGGGCAGCGACTGTGTGCAGAGATCTGCATTCAGCCAAAGGATGGCATTAACATTTTAATAGAATATTGATCCAACATTTGGGAGCACAGTTAAGCAATATGGCACAGCAGTGTGGGGAAATATTGTCCAGAGGTCACCAAGCTTATAAGGAGCAGAAAAACAACTTGTTCAGCTCTTGGAAGTACCGATGGCTGTGCTGGAACAAATGGTTCCTCTCTGTGCAGGAATGTTACATGGGAACACAGCCGTGTGCTCGGCCCACTCGTGTTCTCCCTGCTGGGGGCTGGAGGTGGAGGAAGCTCCACAGATCACGAACCAGACGCGGGGGCAGCAGTTAGTCAGACCTGAGGTCATGCTCAGATCATTGCCCTAATTATTAGAGAACATATTTTCAGCAAATCTGTCATACAGGCTTATGGTAGGAAAGCAGGGCAAAGCAACTGTGGGTTACCGAATGGTGGTGGTTCTCAGCATTGTTTAACATCCCTGTTTGCTGGTTTCTGCCAGTCGCTGCATATTGCAAGCACACACTTGGAAATTATGGAACGCTTGTTGGGCCTTGCTCAGCTCTCAGAAGTCTCAGCTGTTTAGCTGGTAGAAGAGAGAAGATTGGAAAGAAATGTTTGATTTCTTCTTTTTTTTAAATCTTTTTTTTTTTTTTTAAATCTTTTCTAAGGGGCTGAGATTAAAAATAAATAAATTAAAAAACTATAAAATTCCATCCTGACCATAGTCTGAAATGTGTGTTGCAGAGCCATAAGTGTGATCCTCGGTGACAGGTGGAAGAAAATGAAGAATGAGGAGAGACGGATGTACACGCTAGAAGCCAAGGCCTTGGCAGAAGAACAGAAACGTTTAAATCCTGATTGTTGGAAACGAAAACGAACAAATTCTGTAAGTTTTGTCAAGCTGGGCTTTTTTTCTCCGTTATGCAGGTACATATGTTTGTATGGTAGCAGTGGTGTTTTCTGTCTGTTCAGGATGTGCTCTGCTCTTCTCCCTTCTTGTGGGACACGGGAGGCAGACAGCACACATCTGTTTCTGTGCTTTATGACAGTTCTGTAAATTGTTGGACTGGAAGTGAGTGTGCCTGGGGGGGCACGTGAGTTACTTCAGCCAGGAGCTGAGCCTATGAGGTTGCACACAAAATAAGGCTATTCCTTTCCCCAAAACAATCAAAACTTCCCCAGAGTGCTGCTGTTCTTCACTAAAAGCTTTTTCTTTACCCTTTTCTGGTGTTTTTTCCTCTGTACGTACAAAACTATTGAGGGAGCAAATCTAATATTATTTTTCTTCAGTTTCACTTATTCTTATGTTTTAATTGTAAGGTACACTGGGTAATACTTCCTGTGTAGGGAAGGTTTTTCCCACTGTGTAGAAGGCGATCAAATTAAGAGTCAGCAACAGATGAGGGCTTTCAAGCTAACCTGCAACTCACCTGCAAGCAGGCAAGTAGGGTGGAAGGAAGGGCCCAGTGAGGTGCACGGTGCCACACATCAGCCGTTGTGCAGCTGAGCAGGAGCTCCGTGTGTGCTGGGCTTGGCGGATTTAATTGTCTCAAGTTATTTCCTCTCCTTTCCCGTGTATGTGAGCCTGTTTTCTCAAGTGCTTACAGAGATGTTGCTCTAAAAAGAATGAATAAGAGATGCTCCAACACCAGTTTGCTTCTTTGCTGCTGTATGCACTCTGCTGAGGAGTCTTCAGCCCTTGGTGGCAGAAAGTTTCACCAGCTGCCAGGAACAAGCTGTTCTTACGTTCATTGTCGTTTCCAGATGTTGCACTGTATCCTGTTTTAATCAACAGTGGCATCCCTGTTAACTTTCATATGGTTTTTGATTAAAATAACTATTAATAATACCAATTCTACACTGCAGGAGTTGTGGGCCTTGCCCTGAGAGCTCACATTCACTTCACATGCACGCCGCTGTGCTTTAGGGAGCTCAGTGGGTGTGTGCGTATGTAATGGAGAGGAATATTTGGGTTGGCTTTAGGGAGAAGGATATTTCCTTAACCTGCCACAGCAGGTAGGCCTTACCTACCTACCCATGTAGCAGAAGGGCCTTACCTTGGTGTTAAAATGGCAGCAGCAGGAGACAGCTTGTTTAGTTGCTTTAGTGAATAAAGCATTTTGTTCACAGCTCCAAATAACAGTGGTCGACTGCAGGCTGAGACAAAGAAGTTTTCATGGTCTTTTGATGATTGGGATAAAATCCTCTGTTTTGGACTTTGGTTTTCTTCTGAATAACTGACCAGTGATGACACGTACTTCCGAATATGTTTGCTGCCATTTGCTGCTTCCCCTTTCCTTGGTAACTGCTGACGTGTTTTTCTCTTCTCTACTCCCAGGGCTCACAACAGCACTAAGCCGGGATTCTGCCCACAACGATGACAAAATGGCTGTTGCTTGATGGCAAGAAGATGATGTGAGATCAAGGTCTATTTGTTGTGAATTTGTATGACCATAAAATGCTGGCACCATCAAGTCAGAAATGATGTAATAGGAGTGCGGATTGCTTTTTCCAATAGAACATTAAGTAAGCTAAAACTATCAACATTTTAAACCAAATTGCCTTATTTCTCTTCCAAACTTCATATATGTATCAGGTAATATAGGCTTGAAAATGGATATCCTGTGGTGCTAAAGTACTTCAGAAAGAGGCGAAGGAGATGTGTATAAATGTTTATTTTTAAAAGAAAATGTACAAAAAGGGGAATTTTAAAATATGTAACAGCTGTTTATATACATCGATTCTTATTGCTGATTTATATGTATTGCACAACCATATTATTAATTACGATTCTGGGGGCTGGGATTTTATGAAATGGCAAGCAGTGTATTACCAGCAGCCTCCCAGTCTGCCCAGATGCCAACAAGTTAGCAGGATGTGTGGGAAGTGGAGAGCACAGTGAGCTGTAGCACGGGAGCTGCTTCTTGGGTCGTCACCTATCGCATCTGTATCTGCAGTGAGATGTTTGCACCAGCTGGCAGTAGCAGAGCCCTCACTTCCACGAGAACCGAGGGCTTGGGCCAAGGCAAAACGAATAAACAGCGTTATCTCAAGAAAAAATGGTGCTGTTGACGTTGTCACCATTGTAGTTTTAACTTTGTGTTTGGTCTTTGCCACATATTCTGCAATATTTTATTTTGCCATAAGACCTCTTCGTGGTGGGGGCAAACTTTGCACTTAACTATACGTGCAACACTTGCACTTTACTTTTTTTTCCTCCTCCAACTGTCTGACTTAGAGCGACTGCAGTAGGATTACAATTGCTTCTGCTGTGAACTACAATCATGGCTTTTCATGTACTAAACAGCTGTGTGTTTTTTTTTTTTAAGAATCACAACTGTAAATTTCAGTTTGACACGTCTACATGATGTTGCCCCTAAGATTTTTGCACACTATATTCTTGTATATTATTTCAAATAAATTCATTAAAATTTGGTGCTGTGTGCTTTATGAAATGAAGATGATGCCACGTCAGGTCACCCCCAGCACAGGACAGCTCTGTGTGGGCCTGGCAAGAGTGTGTTTTTATGCTTCATGCTTGGGAAGCTGCTGAAGAACTTTAAATACTGAATTCAGGATTGGAAAGTCAGTGTTCTTTATTACAGTTGAAGCAAAAAGAGAGGTGAAATCATTATAAATTACTCCCGAGTGACAGCAGCGCAAGAGCAAATCATTGATGTTATTTATAAGTATTTTTCCTTGTGTTAAAATTAGTGATTTTTAGATGGAAACTGATGAGTCTGGCATTTTCAAAAGGACAATTTTCTGAATAAGGCTAATATGTATTCAGCTCTTTAAGACTGCACTTGTAGGAAAAAAGAGCTACTTCCTTATTAGAGATATTCAGCAACTACACTGTAATATTTGAATATATTCTAATTTAACACCTTTCTAAATGCAAAAGGAATGCTGGAGAACAATTCATTTTTAATAGCACGTAACAAGGGTACAATTTCATAACATCTGTGTGTAAATTCCCATCAGAACGTAAAGCAACAGAGAAGCTCCACAGATCAAGTAAGTAAACATACCTCACTGTAAAGTGTATGTGTGTGGAGGTACTTTACATTAGCCCTAAGCAGAGCTGTGGCACCACAGAGCGTGGCTGTGTTCCTGTTCACTGAAGGGCCGACATGGCTTTCTGCAGCAGCTGAACCATTATGGGATAGACGGGAGCAAACTCCTTTCCTTCTCGTGCTCTGACTGACTGAACATAAGCTTCCAGTGCACCTCTACGGAAAAAAACACCAAAGTGGTTAAAGCAATGAAACCGTGTGCAAAGTACCGTAAGTTCCAGATCCAAAAATTAAAATTAATCAAAACCACTCCCTGCTACAGAATTTTCCTGAAATGATTTCACATATCTTTGTGGATGGAAGCAGAGAACAGAGCCTGCAAAGCTCTACAGAATTGCTCCACGCTCTTTCCTCCTTTCCCGCATGTTTTGAGGAGTGAACAAGTTAACATTTGAATAATCAGCAGCACATGTTGCAGATGGCTTGAAATGACAGCTCTGACGCACAGACGCAGGCACAGTGCTGTACTGGTAACCTTTAGAAAGGGAAAGAATAGACTCCAGCTGCTGCACACACCAAGAGCACAACTTCCACAATGAAAGTGGGGCACCGGCGGATGGCTGAGCTGCCCTCAGGTGCTCTCCTGGCTCAGGCTGCCGAACTGCTGTCCTGTGGGAGATGCTGCTCTGTGCCAGAGACAAATTGCATCTGTGTGCTCGTACATCTTCACTCTGTTTTTCTCACACGCTGTTGTAGAATGTCACACTTGTATGGATTACACAAATAGAGAACTTCCATGCTAAAAGTGGCAGTTGTGATGACATACTTGTCTGTGCATAGTTTGACTTAACTTGCTCTACAAATACACAGCCTCCTTTTACTTAATGGCGCTAGTAAATAGAGGTGTTCAATTATGCATCTGTAAAACAAAGACTGTAATGTGAAGTTCAGCTGTGACACACTGGTCCATGAAGTAGGCCAGGCCAGTTCCATGGATAATCAAACACAGCATCAAATTTAGTTCATTTTTCCTTCCCTTTATCCCTCCCTTCATAAAATACAGCAAATTGGGTGAGGGTCCTTCTGAAAGCCTTTGTTCGTCCTACATTCCATGGTGCTGTTTACAGCAGAATGGTGACATTGAGGAGAAAACCACACATAACCAACAGACCAGGCACCTGGTGTCGCCCCAGCAGTGCTCATTCAGAGGTCATCACAGAGCATTCCTGTACCCAGCTCCGCTCCGCACAGCTGCAGCTTCAGATGCTCAGGTCCCAGCAGGAGAGCTGAGCTCGCTATCTGGGGAAGTGGTGTCGAATGTGTGTGTGTTGGAGGTGCTGCAGCCTGGGTTCCCCCCCTCACGGCCGGACAGCGACCCGTGAGCCTCCTGGCTGGAGCACACAGACAATGTGAACAAACACAGGCACACAGACACACACAGCTGCAGTCAAACCTTCCAGGTGCATCACACTGCAGAGCTCAAGGCAGATGTGGCAGGAAGGAGCTGCAGGCAGCTCTCCTGCTGAGCACAGGGTGGGAAAGAAGCAGGCACTGGGCAGTGCTCACTGCAGCCCCAGGTGCAGCAGCTGGACTCCAGGCCTGCATGCGCTTGAGAGCTCTTCAATTTCAGTAACAATTGACACAGTGCTGAGTGCTCCACACCTGGCCTGGTACCAACACATCCTGAAGAGTCTCTTCGCTTTTTTTTTGGCATATTAAGAAGCAGCAAGAGAAAAGTTGGGCCTCTTCACAAGCAGAATGGCAGGGACTGAATATTTGATCTAGCTGTAACAGAGCTGCCTTTCTGCACTTGGTCAGCTCCCTGAAAGCTTTCATCCTGCTCATCCTGCTTTTCCCTCTGAGAGTATCACAGAGCCTACAGGGATGGAAGCAGCAGATACAGAACTGCTTGCTGCCCTCACATCTCCAGGGGCAGCTCACCTTGCTCCCATCACCAACACTGACTGCAGAGACAGGCCAGGTCCCCAGGTAAGCTTTAAGTCCCATGAGAAGACGAGGGGAAGAGAGAGCAGCTCAGTGTGTTTCTCAGTCCTGCAGGTCCATGGTGGCAATGGGGGCACATGCAGAGCACGTGGTGAGCACTGAACGGAGGTGGGAGGTGCGGGCAGGGATGGCTCACGGATGCTGTCAAGATGAAGAGGGATGCTTCACACTCTGATGTGTATCACATTTCCACTCAGGTCAGCACTGCAGTGCTCAGAGCAGCAGTAATCGTTAAACACATTGGATTTTAGTCACCTTCTACAAAGAACAGTCCCCTATATTAAAAAGACAGTTGAGAAACTCCTGTAACAGTTTTCTTACTGTAGATGTCAATCACTCGTCTGCAAAATCCTTCTCCCCTCCCACTCACAAGTGTCCCTCTGTCTTTTCCTCTATGCGCTCCTCAAAGTTTGTTGGTTTCAAACAGTTTTTAAGTCATCAAAAGCCACAAATAGAAAAAAACATATTGACCTGCTTAACTTAGAACACTCCGACACCTCCTGGTGAAGTCGTGGGTTGGCTCATTACCCAGATGGTAACACTGCTATCCCTTCCCAACATTATCTCCGTGCTTGAAAAAAAACTTGCAAAAGACGACGGAGATAAGCAGATACTTCACATGAAAGGGAGAGGCAGCTCTATCCTAAAAGCAGCACCCAAAGACGTTCCATGTCAGCCCTTGATAATCCTTACCCAGAGCGTTACTCCCACCAGATCAAACAAGAGGGAATGAGATTTAGGCTACTCTAAGTGCCCAATGGCAGCGCCAGAGTCCTGCTGGTGCACCTTCCGGCTGCTTTTATCTTTCTTCTCTCTCTTGTCTCAAGAGAATCAGATTTAACAGGCAAACAAACTCCGACACTGGCAGGTGCTGCTCCCTTGTACTTCACAGAGCAGCTGAAGGGCGCCCTGCGAGCTGTCCTGTGGGCACTCAGGCCTCGGCCTGCCCAGAGCCTCCTCCTTCCCCAGCAGACAAACAGCCAACAGAAGCAGCTCTGTGTCAGCTCCCTCCTTGTGCTTTCTCTTTCACAGCTTTGCTTGCTTCATTTCAAAGCAACAAAGTCAGATTTCGTCAGTTTCACCAGCCCAGGAACACCGTAACTGTTCTCCACTCAGGAGACAAACAATAATTACCGCTCCATCAACACCACAGGGTGAACTCTCAGGCATTTTTCTGAAACACACTTTGCACGCTTTCCATTAAATAATGAAAATAAAGCCTCCTCAGTACCGTAACATTAAACACATTCGCTGCTTCCCATGTCCCACGTTCCCATTTAAATGCCCTGAAGTCAACAGTTGAGGTGCAATTTGGAATTTGTAACTTTATATGGAGCTAAAAGAGAAGCCAAGTTCTCCCCAGACAGCAGAAGCTTTCTTAATGGCCCAACTCAAGCCAAAGGCGTGCCGTGTCGAACTCTGACTTCACACCAAATTCAGTATTTACATCAGGCTTCCTTGTCTGTCCTCAGCAAGGACATTTGGAGCCCAGTGAGTAGCAGGAAGGCAGCTTTGGAAGTGTGAGGGAGGAAGGAGATGGGAGAGGTCACGAAGCACAAATGGTCATAAAGCAGATGTTATTTCAGAAGTACGCTCTGGATGGAAGTTTTGTTTCTCTGAAGACAGTTATCTAATTTAAGAGTGGGACACTGGGACTACGACATGCAGCAACACAGACAGCGCAGGAGCTGCTCAGGGCAAAGCAATGCTTTGTTGGAGCTCACAGCTAGAGCTTAGGCTGGCTGAAATGGAAAACCCCTCACAACATGTCTCACTGAAGCTGCTGAAATGCCCACATGACTGCATCTCATTCTGGCAACAAACACATTTAATAGCAATGCTACCATCTGAAACGTGTATTTTATGATACTATTTTTGTAAGCTTGACTGGTCCTAGCTCAAAGAAGCTTTTGTAAATTATTCTGGCAGCAAAGAATGCAATTCAGATGCCATCACTGTACTATTAAAGTCCTCTATTAGAAAAGGTACACTTGCTCCTGTAGAGGACACTGAAGAAACACCAATGCATAAGTAATAATGGAAAAATCAAAAGCTCCGGGGTGAAAACAGTACCACCCAGTCTGCAGCACAGAGATCACAGCTGTTGTCATATAGAAGATGTAATTTATAGTTATATTACTGATGTTTAAGAAGATGGAAGAAACCCTGTTTATGTAATATACAAAACATACTCTCAAAGGGATTAGACTAAATAATGCCCTATATTCAGCATCTTCCAGTCTAATAAAGGACATAAAACCTGTTCAGCAATCTGTTTCTATTTTCAAAGACAAGCTATGGTACACATTACAAATACTGTTTGTAAAAGAGAGCTATGGAAAGAGGGTTGGTGGGATGTTCTGCATACATTAATGCTTCATTAAAAATGCCATAAGAAGTAAGAAAAAAAAAGTCTAAGATACCCTCCCACATACGGAAAAGGATTTTAAAGCACTTATTAAATTACTTCACTTGCTTGAGCAAAAACATGAGCTTTCTTGGAAATCAGGACAAGCTGATTATATAAGACTCATAGTTCCTTTTTTAAAATGGTATTTCAACCCTAGAAGATCTATATCGACTGCAAAAAGAAAAGAAAAAAAAAAAAAGTGTATGATTTGGGCTATGGTTGTTAAGGTGAACTTAGAGTAATTCTAAATGATACGTATTAATTAATTAATTTTGTGTGGTACTGTGAACACCAGCACTGCCCCTGGGCTCTGACTCAGGCGAACGGGCCGATGGCGATGAGAAGCTCAGGGGGCTGTGCCCAGCTCCATGCCCAGCCTCAGGCAGCTGGTGGGGCAGCTGGAGGGCAGCAGGGTCAGACGTGGCGTGGTGCTTTGTTAGGAGCTGCTGGCATAGCCTCAAGTCATAGGAGAAAGTAGAAAATGTGCAAGAGGGTGCCCGTCCAACAGCAGAGCTATTTAATCCATACTAGGAGAGGTACTGTAAACCCTAACAGTAAAATCTCCAACAACATCACTTGTAGCACAACAAGTGACATCTACTTTTTATTTAAAATTACCTAATGAAGTGCTTGGTGCATCTGGGCTTGGACAAATCAGAACAGCTGGCACCAAACATGTTTATGGACAAGAGGTACTGGTGGGGACACGCACAGGCATCAGCCCTTCAGGAGATAAGCTCCTCACTGTGCTCAGTAATGGGAGGAGGCAAGTCTGAAAAAGAAGTGTTCACCCTAGGGGGACCCTGTCCTTCAGGCTGGCTCAAACTCTGCCAAGTGGAACAGCAAAGTTTCCTTTATGGGAGATAGGCTGGATTTTCAAACTTAATAAAATTAAAAGCAAAAAGAAAGAAAGAAAAGGTGCCCTGGCTGCTTACAGAAGGGCTCCTCCCACACAGCCCCAGCCCCACAGCAGGGCCAAGTCAGTCAACCTTACACGTCCTGGGGCAGCTGTTGGCCTGACAGCCCCCTGGTTCATGCCCACACATCCTTCGTGGAACAGAGAAAATGCAGCTTTCAGGGCACGATGCAGCTGACCTATTTTAGGCACCTGCTTCAGGATGAGATGAATCAGCCCCACCAGTGCCTGCTCCTCTCTGTAAAGGGAGTACAGCTAATGCACCTCTGGCCAGGTAAATCCCACCCCTTATGCTGAATACAAACAGAAAGAAATGCATAAAAACACTCCAAATGCTCAGAATTCACAGTAATAACATTGTGAACATTGTGCTGCATAGGAAGCATTTAAGATCCACAGTGCTGAAGAAAAACTGCAATTAGCTTTAATATAAAGCTGTAAAGATTCTGATCACACGTGTGAATTAATATCTAAGAAGCAAGTCCCCAGAGTAATTGCACAGTTGTTATAAATTGAAGTTGCAGAAAATTACCATTTGCAAGGCTGCACCAAATGCAAAGATAATTTCTTGAAGTAGGCCAGAGATCTGAAGGCCCAAGACGTACAAGGTCCAATTAGCGCAGCCCAACTGCAGCACGAAGGCTTGGAGAGGACAAGGTACAAGACCTGACAAATGAGCAAGCCGCCTGCAGTTCAGCTCAGGCTCATACACACAAAGGAGGCACAGAGGACAAAGGACAGAACAGCAGGCTCAGAAAGCTTCAAATACTGTATTAAGGAAAATACAGTATGAGTGGAACAGATGGCCGCACAAGCGGCTGGTTTGCTTGCCTGCCTTCTGTAGGGATCAGCAGCCTACTAGAAGTGACTATCATGACAAGAGATGGTCAAAAGGTAATGCACATGGCAATGCATAAACAAGTTAGCAGAGCGTGCCCAGGAGAATCATGTCCTTCACTCCCTGGCATCACTGCGCGCTGCACAACCCTGACGCATGGGGCTACAGGGGCAGCTCTTCCTGCAGGGAAGGGATGTGCTCAGCAAATCGCAGCTCAGCACAAGGCTGTCTGCTGGAGTTGGCACTGGGGACGGATAGAAAAGCAAACAGCAGAGGCAGGGACAAACAGGCGTCCATAGGGAAGAACCCCTGGCATACTACCAGCAGCGTTAGGAAGGGCAGGTCTCCACTGCTGCTCCTCCATGCCCTGTGAGAGAGGACATTCAAGCAAAGCCCAAGCACTGTACAGTACAAAGCACAGGGACCAGTCCGAGCATAAAATGTTCAAGTGATAAACTTGTTCTTAGGGTTATGAAATTTAAGTACTTTTATAGTTGTACTCATGCAAAATGAATATGAGTTCTGAACTGAAAAGGCTGTTTGCCAGCAATATGAGTTGGTCCAAGGGAAGATACTCTCTCCACCTAAAATACACTTCTCCCAACTGTATTAACACCTTCGTGGTCAGAGCAACTTATCAGCAGCTGGACATGACCACCAGAAGCCTGATAAGTCTGAATAAAGTTTAATCATAAGCAAAGACAATAATGTGTTGTAGTTTAAGAATGGCATTCTCAAATTTGTGCACAGAAATGAACAGTTTAGACAGTACTATGAAGGCAAAGATTACAGTAAAACTAATCACTGCTAAGTTACACACATAGCTGTGTACCTACTATCAGTGCTGTATCTCTTATTCATTTCCTATAATTCAAGATGCCATGGCTCGTGATTCAAGAAACCTAGTTTTGTAGCTAAACTAGTCTAATTGCATGTATGATTTTCAACATATACTGTTTTAATACATACACGAAGAAGCATATCTGCATTTTAATATTTTGGAAATAAATCCTATTACCATCTACTGGTGATCAGTATTTCCCTAGTTGGTCCAAGCACTACACTGGACTACACTGTGCTATCAGCTTCAAGAACAATAAATATTTATAGCAGACTCCTCTTGGTTGTGTATTCTAAATCCTGGTTTAAAAGTGAAGACAGATAACACCAGATTTTCTGAAGTACAACCACTGTTGGCTGGAGCTGAAGAGTCAGCTTTCACAGTTTCAACAAAAGCTGGCCACCTCCATGCACAGAAATGCCAGGACAGAGTTGGCTTCCAGTTCGAGTCTGGCACAGCTCTACAGCCTCTTCTGAGCCACTCAGGTGAGTAAGAATGAGACTGGGTTGGGGCACTAGGAAGGTGGCTGGATAAGCTGAGCCATTAGGAGCCAAATGATCATCCAAGCTTGAATCCAGTGGATCTATGCACTAGTTCTGTAACGTTCATACAGCACTACTGTTCTTCTGATGTATTTTTAAAAAGTTTGTTTTGAAAAACAAAACTCTCCATAACTTTTCGTAACATTTCAAAACACAAAATATGATTCATCTATAAAGTTATCTACCACAGGAAGATTTCATAAAATCTGACGTAATTTATCACTTCCTAAAGATCCTCAGTTGATTTGCTGAAGAATAACACTACAAGGGTTACAAACAACAGTCTCCCATTTTAATACTCCTATCTCCATTTTCATCGTCTAAGCATTAAATACTTCTCTATGGCAGGATGGCTGCAGCCTTAACTTGTTAGTGGTTGGGAGTTTTGCTAAAATACAGTGTTAATCTGAACCATCATCATGCGTGGTTTCCCTCTTTTGCAAGAAGATAATGTGCTCATTCCAAAGGCACTGGAGGATTTGGATATGGCAGAGAAAGGTGTTCAGTTCACACATTCTCCCATTTTGTAACTCACTCTGTGAGTGGGGAGAGGGTAACAGTAATTATTATACATCTCCTACAGCAACTTCTCTACTTTTTGTGACTAGACCTGGTGTCCCGATAACTTATTGTCCAATTGTCTTACATTTTCAGAAGAAATAAATATGATTTTTACCGTATGAGCGCAAGCCTGTCTTTCTCAGAAGGATGATCATCGAGCCACTGAGAGTAGCGGGCAATGGACCACTCAGCCCTCTGATGCAGGGAAACATAAAGATACACCAATTACACACAAATGTGGAAAAGGACAGACGCTAATTTCAGAAACAAAGACAAAATAAGTGAAGTCAATAAAAGGCACTGTTAACACTGCAGTGACGCAGAATTAGTTAAGAAATCGGAGACTATTTAACAGAAATAGCCCAACGCATTATTTTGGAAGCACAGAGATATCTGCTACATCAGCTGTGCACCCAGTTCTGGCAGTGAACTGAATCTAGATTTCTTACTGCAACTTGCAGCCTACAATAGGACCTTCCTTTTCTACGAGCTGACAGAATATTAAAGAATTGAGAGACTATTCAAAATCAGATTATCATCTTCCTACTGTTAATGAAAATATGAAATCAATGACCATAACAGCTTTGTCACAATGAAAACAAAGTCAGTAAGTCTCATAAAACACAAGCTTGAATATTTCTAACTAAAATAACCAAGGCAAACAGAAATGTTTGTTCCTCCTCAGGACATCTAGAAAACAAAGATGGGTTAATCTCATTACCTGGAAGGGTGATTTTAACTCCGGCGGTGCTCTTGTAAATAAGAACTGAAGAATAATGCTGAATGGAATAACCTCTCCCAGGGCTGGGCTGCTGGCAATATGCTCACTGGTCTGGAACAGCAGTGGTCTGGAAAAATGCAACAATATACTTGTGAAAGGAAGGAAAGTCTTGTCTTATGTATTAGAATAATACCTTTGCAGTGGCAATATTGTCACAGGATAAAATCACCTTATTTTTTTCCAACGGTCTGTATCTCAGGTTTTCAACATAGGTTGAGATTGTAAAAAATGTACAGAAGTTGCCTGTTTTAATTAAACAGTACAGAACTGCAAATTTTATCTTTCAGTGGAAAGATGTAAGGCAACTGCAGAACTCACTCTCATAAAGAAGCAGCACTGAAAGCAACACAAAACAGCACCATTTGGCCATGATTTACATGACAATGACTTTTAAATCATAGTCATACTCTGCATAAAATTTACAAGAACTTTAATCTATTTCTAATTTGCTTGTGGGTGTTGCCAAAAAAGCCCTCAGTTCAATCAGAACTAACAAAGGGTAATAAATTAGTTTTGAAATACAGTTTGATCATAGAATCAACTGCAGGCTGCTGTGCCCACAACTCACCTGAATGACCTCAGCTGCCTGTAAGATTTGCCGAGGTCAGAGACTCGGCGGCAGAGCGGTGCTACTGCTAACTCCATCTGTAAATACAAAGATTTGAATTTGAATTAGACTATTCCAAAGTATTAAACTCAGTATTTCAGTAGTCTGCCTTTAAATAATAACCCAGACTTGCAGGCCAACTCATCAGCTTCTCACCGGTGGCTGCCTTTGGGACAAGAAGCTGTTCTTTCATATTGCAGTGCCCAAGCCAAATCTTCTGCTCATTCTTGGCAACGCAGTAAGCAGCACACAAAACAATAGCTGTAGATAAGAACAGGACATGCTCTTCTGAGCTTCCTGCAACTGAAGCTTTGTTTGTCTGCGCTCATTTCGACAGCGATGAGTTTCCTGATGAACCACTTCCACTAAGAGCCCCAAAATTCTGATGTCAGAGTGGGAAGAAAGGAAATCTGGGCAGGTTTCTGCAAACCACTACAAATGCAGTAGAAATGCACACATATGAGGGCTGTTCAAAAGTAATGCCTGCTATTTTATTTTATTGGCCCATGACAGCAGAGGTGGATGTTGGTGGTAAGGCAGTACGGGCTGAAACCTTCCCACCAACATCCCATTACATTTTGTTGCTGTGTGACAGATGGCAGCAGAGGGACAGTCTGACAGAATGGGGTCTGACATGTAAATGTGGATGAAGCAAAGGTGTGGAACTGAATTCCTCCGCATATAAGAAACGGCACCCACTTGACATTCACTGACACTTGCTGAATGTTTATGCAGACCAACCAGTGGATGTGAGCACAGTGAGGTGGTGGGTGGTGCATCTCAGCACTGGTGACAGTGATGTGAAAGACAAACCACTTTCTGAACAGCCGTGCAAATTTTTCTGAGCGTGGCATTATAGGCTCTTGTTTATTGCTGGCAAAAATGCACAGGTAACGGTGGTGACTATGTAGGAAAACAGTGTTTGGTAGTTGAGAATTTGCTCTATCAAATAGTGCTATTGTGCTCTTGGTATCTGCTGGAGTTTCCATGGAAATAAATAGGAGGCATTACTTTCAGAGCAACCTACATATTTCAGCTGGACACCCTTTCCTTTGGTGAAGGACAAGATTAAGGTGGTTCATTCATGAATACTCAGCCCTAAATGCAAGGGCACAAAACCTACGCGGATTGAAGGCAGCGGTGACCTACTACCATGGACTCACAGACAAAAGTGCATCCATAACAGCATTATTTCTTACTCAACTGTCCACTCTCCATTCTGAGAATCCATCTTTAAAAACAAGCAATTCTTAAACTCTAGTTTTTAAGCAATATGGAGTTCACTTGTCTTTCCAAACAAGAGCCAGGCTCTGCTCAGGTTCTTATATCATTCACATGAAACTAAGTTTCCATCACAAAACCTTCATTACCACTGAAGACACAGAAGCGAGAAAACAATTTCACCTCCAGATCCCAGACTGAACTTTTCAGTGCCATTACATGGCAAAATTTTGGTTAGCATGTACAATAATACAAACATCACCACTAAAAAAATAAAACATTGGGAAAATCACCTTATCCAGATGTGGATTAAGACTTTTTTTTGCATACCTGAAGTGTCAGTCAACAGAGGGATACAAATTTTAGTCTTCGTGTAGGTCTGTTAAAATCCCCAATTTAGAAAATTATTCTAACTGATTTCCAAGTAGTGCATAATTACGATGTTTCAAAGGATGAGAAATGAAAACCACCATACAATAGCCTCCCATTTAAGTAACATTGCTGAACTGGTTCCAAAGCACTTGCGATAATACAGTATTTACAATGAAGTCTTCAATACTGCTGCTCTTTCCAATTTTCATTTTCTCAGCAGGAACACCAGCTCCCAAGAAGAACCTGACTGCACTGCTGGGGTTCCTTGTCACTGTCAGCTTAAACAAAGACAATATGGTAAACTCTGTTGCCTCAGTTCATCTAAAACTAGAAGAAATTATATTAGCATTTAAAGCCAGTCAAGGCCACATCCTGCAAGCATTCATCTTCAGCAGCAGCACATCACTTAAAAAATATATGGCATACTTTCCATTGATGCCCAGGAACAAGATACAAAGCTGGAACACAGGAGGTGCCATCAGAATCTGAGGAAAAACTACTGTGCTGTGTGAGTGGCTGAGCACTGGCACAGCTGTCTGAAGGCTGCAGATCTCCTCCTTGGAGATCTCCAGAAACTGCGTGGCTGTGTCCCTGGGCACCCTGCTCTGGGTGTCCCTGCTGGGGCAGTGGTTGGGCAGAGGGACACAGAGGGCACTGCCAGCTTCAGCCACTCTGAGATTCTGTGTGCATAATGGAGTCCCATCAACTGGTTTTCAACATCTGTAAATTATCTTCATGGTCAGTGGAGAGAAACAACCACTTCTGCTGTGGGAAACCCTGAGGGAGATATCTACATTAAGTCAGGTGTGTCATGTTGTAGGAGTACTCAACAGACAAATCTGGGGGACTGAGTGCCCCAGCCTGCCACCTACACTTCCTCTACACACATGGAGAGGGAGAAGCTCATGATGGATAAAGCTCTCGCAGGCAGCACAAAGCCGCTGCCTGGGCCAGAGGCTTTGTAGTACATGCCTCACGTTCAGCATGCCATGGGATGCCAATATCACCTTGCTCAGAAGAAATCTCAGCTGCAGTGCCTTGTTCTGAATTTGCTGTCACAAGTGAGCAATGCTGAGTGCATGCAGGTTCTCCCCTGGGATTTTTGCAGGGAGGAGCACAAACTCTATACGGTGATGAAGATTAACACAAGGTCAGCCAGTTGCTTCCACACTTCTGTGCATGTATGAGAGCCAAGAAGCTTCCATTCTGCTGCATGGGGTAAGGAGGAAGCGGCCAAGAAGAAGAGCTTATTAAGTAGGATTTGCTGCATAATGATACAAGATCCCAGCAGACCTTGGAAAACAAATGGGAGCTCTGATTTCTTCAGTTTCTTTTCAGGCAGCAGCACTGACATCCAGTAGGAGCTAGTGTCTCTGAGCTGGTGGGAGCCATGGGCTCATAGCTGGGAAGAACTGGGGAGAAAAATCATTCTTTTAGGTGCTTTGGAGAATTTGAGAACAGGCAACAAAAAGCCATTCTGACTTGTGGAGAGAGAATGCATGGATTAAACTGTACCCATGAGGAAGAAGATCCCTGCAGAGCAAAATATAATTCTGCTTGGTAAGTTTTAAATGGTTGTTTCTCTCCTGAAACATAAAATGATGTAATGAGACATAAGTGAAACTTTCTACAGCTTAACCAACTCCTTATTAAAACAAATTTAAATGATTTCTCTTGAACATACTTAGCAGCTTCCATAAATCAGCATTTTTAGTCTTAAATGCTGAAGAATAAGATTTTCGTTGGAAAATTCTGCTAATTCATCTTCAACCTTTATTCATGGTAGGAAATTATTAGAATTGATAGAGCTAGATAAATTTAATGGCAGCAGATGGTTGTTTCGTGAAGCACTAGTTGCCAAAGGAAAAAAAAACTGTAAGCTTTGCAGCACACTATACCATCTCAAACTGACTCACAAAGAGTGGGAATGAGTGAAAACTAATGTGGTAAAAATGTACATAAACCACAGAAACTCGTTTTTGTCTTTTTTGTTAGTTTTTTTTTTTTTTTTTTACTTTACAACACCAGTCTGCTATGTGTTATAAGCCAATCTCTCCAATAAAAACTATACCTCACATAATAACCAAGATTGTTTTTTCCCCACTTGCTTTCAGCTATTTGTGTGAGTCCAATGACTTGATGAGATGCCACAGCATTTTGCTGCTTCTGCAATCACCTCTGCGGGCTCTCTGTATGGCTTTGGTGTCCCTGTGAGCACCCTGTTGGCAGGCACCACTGCTCCAGGACTGCCTTCCTGGGAGGACATACTCAGCTAGGAACAGCTGCTGTTTTTAAGGAGCTGGATTTGGGCAGAGGAACGAGTTGCACATCACTTCAGTTTTGATACCCATCATCACCTGAAACTGTATCAGCTGTCAATTCATGCAATGTGGTTCTGCTGTAACAGCTTTTGCTATGAGATACAGCTGTAGCTTCCAAAGCAGGTTGGATGATGCTTCTGGCTGTCTGCAAGCCAGTACCTGTACAATGCGTGCAAGGCCTTTTGTATGTTCACGTCCAATGGGTTTCACAAACATAAGGATGAGTAGCACCTTTGTCTTTTCCAAATTTCTCTCCCAAGATAGCAGACCTGAAAATACTTGTCTTCATTAAATCCACTGAGAAATCAGGCATCCAAGACATAATGTGCAACCTCAACTAATGTGAGATAAACATTATCACAGGATCTCAGGATCTGCTGGAAGAGATGCAATAGGAAGTGCACACTGAAAAGGGAACAGTTAGAATGGAAGAAGGCCTAATGACTGTCTCCTTTCCTCTAACTTCATTCCAAATCCATTGCTTTGCCATGATGTATTCATGTACTTTGCTGTATTTCACAGAACGCAATGATAGATGCCTGCCCAACTTTTATATAAAACATATTCCTCTTCTCAATGATTCTTGCTCTCTAGGCCTAAAAAAGCTATATTAGCTTTTCTTCTCAGATGACACTGTCATAGCCCATGGCTAGCTGGTCAATTATCTGTTGAACTATTCACTGGCTAGCCATATTGTACAAAATCCATCACATGGCTGGCTTTGCTAATTGGATTATATTCAGCAACTCAAGGGTGAAGTTAATACATAGTCTAGATACAGATAATGCATATATATTGAGGAGTGCTTTGAAAAACTCCATAGTGAAGTTATTGTTTAGTGCCTATTGTGGTATTTTCAAGATCTCTCATTACTAAAAAGCTGTTTTTTCAGTTGGAAAATCTGAGCATTAAATTTTTAGCAATTATATTTCCTCCTGGCCAAGAAGAATTCCAAGTTTTTAAATGTTAACTCAAAATGCTTTTTTCTAGTCATTCAGCAGGAGAGAATGCTTTAAAAAGCAAGGAAGCAGAAGAGCTCTGAATTACTGTATGAAACAAGCTGGCCTTAAAGGGATGTGGAATTTGATTTCTCCACTGTGTAGCAATTCCAAAATAGTTGATGTTGAAGCAAATCCTTCAGCTGTAATGCTTCCAAAATACCACACTTAAGAAAACAATTTCTTTGCTCTGGCAGGATGGTTGGCATTAAACATTAAGTACATTTTAGCTTTAGTAGTTTTTGTCCTTATAATTACAACTGTGATTACAACATGATGCTTCCCTCGTTTCTCTGTAAGAATCTAAAAAAGAATATTTTATGAAAAATGACAAAAAGCATTTTTACATTGTATCATCATGTTTGCTCAAAGGAATAAATTTGTTTGCACTTACAAAACCACAAATGCCTAATATCCTTGCTTTTTTAAAAGGCATATTAATTAAGGAAATTGGATTCTGACCATATGTTAACCAGCAGATAGAAACACTGCTAAGCTAGAATTTAGCACAGTCAACTTCTACAGTAAAAACATTTTTCTAGGAAAATTCAATACACTCAAAATGTCTTGCACTAACACATTGATAAAAACTTCAAGAGCTGGTGGCAGCATTAATTATGTCCCATCAAAACTGATCACAGTACTGAACAGTGACAAAAAAAACTTCAAGGATAAATCACATCTGGATGAGAAGCATAGGAAGCTGTCTACAGCATAGTGTTAGTTCAAACAGGACTAATACAAATATTTCATTTCATTCAACAATGTCTGAAAATAATCAGTCATGATGCGACACAGGGTTCATGGCAGACAGTGGCTCCAACTTTCTGTTACACCAAACATGAAAAGATGAAAAGATGGCAAAACATGCCATGCCTTCATACATGAAGCCTAAGGATTATTTACTTTTTGCAACATCAAGACTAGTTGTTTCAATGCAGTTGTATTTACAATGAATAGCTATTTTCTTATATCGACTTATAACAAGTGTTATGCAGCAGACTATTAATTTTCATGTTAAATATTACTGTAGAATACCCATTTCATCCAAATAAATTTCTCAGTTGACTGCATTGATATGTATTTCACTCTTGGCTGCACTGTCCAGCAATTCCATCAGGTGTTAAGAAGGCGTGAACTACAAACTACAGATCCCAAAGTATGCCTCTAAGTAAGTGCTGTAGCAACTCTGAATATAAAGCAAGCTAAAAAGTCCTCTGGAGAAGAACTGGTACTCCCTAGAAACATAAACACTGAAAAACCATCAGGGCTTGCTTACTCCAGGAGAACATTTCTTCTAGCCTGACTGAATTTGAAAAATTTGAAAATAAAATTTAGTATTACATGCATGAATACTGAATCACGGGCATCTTAGTAACACAAAAATGAAAACAACCTGATACAGGACTTTATAGGAGCAAACTGAAAAGTAATCTTGTGCAATTGCCTGTATAAAAGCTGAGAGCATGAACAGAAGTGAATTCACCCTATACATTGGAAGTACTTCAAACAATGAGTCCCAAGAAACAGCACAGTATGTGATAATAAGCTTGCAGCATTGCAGACATTTCCTAGGGCTTAAAAGGCTTCTGTGTTCCTGTAAGCACTGATCATTATGAAATCATGACACTCTGCCATATTTCATGCCTATCATACCTACATTTACAGCTGCCAACTAGCACACAACCAGCCTTACTTCTGAAACAGCAGTAATGCACAAGATAACATTATATTCCACAGTGTCAGTAACACCACTGACACCGCAGAAACAGGATAAGACAAAGGATGAGAGTTCAACAGAATTACAACAATAATTCCCAACTGTACAAGTAGCAGAGCTTGCTGAATGCGAGAGCTTGAAACCTCTCCCTTCCGCCTTCTGTGAACCAATACCTGCTGTTTTGAGGCAACTATCAGCAGAACAAGTATGTGGTTGAAAAATTTTCACGTTGGACTCTCAGCCAAAGTTATTGTGATGAGTAAGAGGCAACGGTATATCTGAGTATCCTGGCAGAAATGTGGTAAGAACATTCAATAAATGCAACCCAGAATTATTTGACTTGCAACATACATGTTGATCTAGTGGGTGGCAACCCTGCCCACGGCAGCGGGGTTGGAACCAGATGGTCTTTAAGATCCCTTCCAACCCAATCCATTCTATGATTCTATGTTTTAGTAAGACCTCAAGTTAAACAAAGCTGGATAGATCTCCCCAGGTCTTTCGTTTCAAGTAACCCCAAGACATCAAGATTTTATTTTTTTTTTAATCACAAAAGCTATTTTTAAGCAGGAAAATGTAACCCTTTCTGAGTTCAGAATATCCAAAATGACTCCACAAGACAGAGTACAAGTAGAAACATTTATAAGCAAATCTCCTCCTACACATACAGTCTTTCCAGGCAGGTACTTTCTTTTAGGCACCAGTCCAACTTAGGCACCAGTGCCTTTCTAGGCCTGATACCATGCCAACAACAGTGTGCAAACGAGTGAACTGCAGCCACAACTCACACTGAGCGCGCAGCTAACAGGCCCAGGACAAACCTACACCCTCTCCAGCAGGAGACCAGGCAGCTGGCATTGTGGACATGTGTTCCAAAAACAGAGAGAGTAGACCCAGCCAGTTCTTGTACTAAGTCCACTTTCAAACAAAGATAATATGCAGTGTGAAGACGAGAACAACTTCAGGCAGCCCCCAGAAACAGAAACAGTTGAAGGTCGGAGACCAGAAAGAATTCAAAACCTTTTTCTTCCTTTGTTTTCCCCCCTTTCTCCTTCCAGAATTCAAAAGAAAAGAAATAAAAAATGTATATTCACTCAGTTGTCCACCCAGGAGCTATGCTCATCAAGGCAGGAATGAACATGCAAATTCCCCCATACTCAGAAGAAAATATACTTTCGTTTTTTACTTAAAAGGCAACCCATGTCAAAATGAGAAAAATATATGTTTAAAAGATAAATCAGTGATATTTTTAGTATTATAATAACAGGTGCTTAGATCAGATGCTCTTTACAGTAGAATTAGGTAAAGATATTTCCTAAATTTATACAACTTACTTAAGCACTGCAGCATAAATTACAAAAAATGTCTGTATTCTTTCCAGAGGAGGAGTCAAGTGTCCTCTTTTTTAATCTATTTTATGCCAGTCTTCAAAATACAGAAGGGAATAGAACCTTCCCACTGAAGGCAATTGAACACTTCCCCAAACTTCTAAGATTAACGGCTGGTTTTTTACTTTTGAATAATGAACATAAAAACTTTACCCAAATTTATTCAATGTGAGCCTATTGCATGGTTTAATCCACCTCTAAAAAGTGACAGTTGCATAAGAATCAGAAAGCTGCAGAGCCAGAGCAATATCTACAGCCAAAACAAATTCCCCAAATGAAAATGCACTGGTATCCATCTCCTACATTAGGTATGACATCTAAAGTCCCAGCCAAGAACATGGAAAGAGAGGCTGCTTTTCACATATGAAGGTGAAACCCTGAAGGGGTGACACAGGGCCCTGCAATCTGCAATCTGATCTCTGTATCTCCTGACAAAGATTCTTCTTCTTGCCTTCTTTTGGGGCACTTAAATGCAAAATAAATAAAACAGCCACAATCCAGAAATGAAACAGTAATTCCTCCCTTCCCTGCCTTCCTCTCCTACCCGTTACCTACCAGCCAAAAGCAGCACTCAATATGCAGACAAGTGGAGCCTCATTCTCTTTTCCACCTGGATAATGATAACCTGTACCCTCACACCAATCTAATGGATGCCTTTGTTTTTTGGCTTTAATCACACAATGTTATTATTGACAAATTAGATTTGATGATAGCAGATAACACAGACAAGCAGTGGATATTAATCTAGCAATTTGCTTTGTGTTTCAGTTCAGTAGAAAGACATAGGTAAGTCTGAGAGACAGGCAAGTCAGATCATGAAGAGAATCCAGAAGAAAATGAAAGGGCAGCTCTTCCACAGGATATTATTATTTCTTTAGTTTGCCTCCTACTCTGCAAGGCAGGTGAGTTAGTGATTAACTGCTGCTGGCACTGTGATATATTAAAGCAATTAAGAAAATGACACACCATTGCGTTAGGAGAAAGAATGAAGTAAATGAATGGTGGCAAATGATGGACATACCAAGAAGGTCAGACAAGCTGGATAAAATTTCAAGATGCAACTGAATTTAAATGCAACAGTTGCTTGATGGGGAGCTGTCACACCTCCTGGAATGTGTTTTGCAATGACAAGGGATGTCCAACTACTAGTGGATACACCTCTCAGGATTCACTATCGCAGAGAAAATGTTTAGAACTGGAATGCACAGATCTCTACAGCTGTCTGCTTACACTTCACTGGGGGCAAAAGCATTGATGACACCTTTCAGAGAACACAGAGAAGCAATGATAAAAAGCAGAAATAGGGTAGGTATTAGGGGTACCTGTGCAAAATCTGCTGCAAGCCGCATCTTCCCACCTTCACCAAGGGGCCTTATTAGACTGGCATTGCGAATGAAAAGTTCAATTGCTCTTTGTGCCATGGCTTCAGTGTTATCAAAGACAAAGTCGAAGCACTCAAAATGTCTGAAGTAGTCACTCATGACTCTTCCTATAAAACCCTGTAGTTCTTTCATGTACAGAGAACAAGGGACATCTGGTTTTCCTGAGCTGGATAATGATCTGCAAAAAAAGAAGGAAAAAAAAGAAATAGGGACAGATAAATTTATGTTTAAAATACTATAAAAAATGACTGGATTCTTTTTGATTTTTTTCACTACCCCATAAAGTCCTGGCATGACTTAGTATCACTCAGCCTCCAAATGCTGTGTATAGCTCTTTCTGAAATTGTGGTCAAAAAATATCTCTTCATCCCTTCCTAGCTAGATGCAGGAAATCATCCCACTCCAACCTGACTTACTGAGCCTCCATGAGTTTGGAGCCTAAAGCTCAAATTCAGCCCCTAAATGTAAATATCCCAGCTGTTGATTTATAACTCTAAAAATGGATGAGAAAATGCAAGCACATGTCACAGGGTCACTACTTTCGCCTATCCCAAATCTATTTTCTTAGAATTAGTTTCCTAGATTGCTCCAAACTCTGGATTATAAAGTAAATCTAATTATCATAGAAGCAGCACAGAAGCTAGAAAACACAGAAATAAATCACCTTTCTCTTTCTTTGAAACACAGCCTGGCAACCGAGCTCTTCCAAGCTCAGGAACCTGAGCATACAGGATATCTAACAGAACTCAGCCTCAGTTTATTCAGAGATATTTTACTAGAGGCAGCAAAAGAAAGATCGAGAGGGTAAAATATTGATAGATTTTGCTTTTGTTAAAAAAGTCAAAAGGAAAACAAAAGCAGTTCTGAAAATACTTTTTTTTTTTTTTTCCAGTGAATTTCAAAGACAGAATACAAAGGAGGGATGCTTATTGGCCAAATCTTCTGCATCTGCAGGACATCTCATGATGATGTAAGACACATCAGAACAGACAATAACAACTAAAACAATGCTCACAAAGGAAGTCTCAAGTACAGTTAGGACTCAAGATACTTGCAGATAAGGAGTATTTGAAATGGTAATCTAAAATTTGACAAAAATGTACATGCTAAACTTGAGCTTTCAATAAAAAAGATTTTTTGAACCATTTCACATTTTGTAATATGTTAAGAATTTTTTCTATGTAATTTTGAATCAGAGGTTTTATGCTTTATTTTAAGCAATAAGAGTACTGACATTTCTGGGAACTATCCAGAAAAAAAAAGGCAAAAGCAAAAAAAAAGCAAAAAAAAAAAGAAGAAGAGGGTTTTTTTTAAGGACAAAAAAAGGCCCCTGCTTGGTTTTCCTTTCATTTTAAAATGAATTTTACTCAACAGATATGGGGGGAAAAAAAAAGTGAAGAAGACATATGCTGCCCCATTAATTTGTTTCAATAGATAGCTGTGTTAATTGACCATAATGCATCACCTACCTTCCCCTAATAAACACGGGCTCTTGCTCCAAGGACGCTGTAGCAATAACAATTTATTATGCATATGGCAGTAACAATTTATTATGCACAGGCAGGATGTCTTACTAAGGCAATAGTAAATTTTAAAAATACTGGTATTTACCCAGAAAAATCTTCCTGGTGCATCGTGATGATAATAGCTTCAACTGAATCTCCTACAGAGTCCAGTAACGGTTGAACAGCACTACCCATTAGATCATGGACTGCCTAAAATAGGATAAGAGAAAGGCAGAAATAAGGAACAGAAACTACAAGCATTTGCATTTTGACACCTCAAGAATACCTTGACAGTTTATTCCAACTGTGTTTTTTTAGCTATTGTGTATTAGAAATTGCTAAACAGGAGGACAAAAGTCTAAGACAGCATTTATCTTTTACTGATCTTACCAGTATGGTACATAAAGAAGGCTGTTTACTACTTCTATGTATATAAAGCATTGCATCAAAAAGATGCAGAGCGATCTGGCATTTCTGGTTTCTAGACACACATTTCGGCATACACACTTGGTTCAGCTGCTCGTTCCCCCGAGACAGGCAAGCTGCCCTTCATTCCTCTTCACACACCCGCTCCTAGATTAGAGCACAGCAGGATAGATGCGGATAGCTGTCACCCACAGCACCCGGAGGGCTGCACAGCCATCCACACTGCCCTTCAGAAAAGCACCAAATAGCATAAGGATCATAATTTTATGTGCCTGCATGGCTGCTTGTCAGGGGTAGCGATAACGGATTCAGTTACTGCTGTGTGAATGCTGCAGAGAAAGGCATTTATTTTCACAGTCAGATGACATCTGGGTTCCATCCATTATGAGAATATTCTTAAATACAAACGTTACTCAAGCTGTGACTTAGCACATGCAACACTTATGTAGCTGCAGACAGGGCAAAATATAAATTGCAGAATATTTGTGTATCTTTGGCTAGCATATACCAACACTATGGAATACTTGGGAAAAAGAAGCCACTGTTTTACAAGTAACAAACAAAGCAAACCTCAGCCCTCAGTGCTGAGGGTTCAATCTTGGGTGTTCAATTACCTTCAAGGCAGTTGTGACTGTTTCCTCAGCAGCTGCTGGGAATGAGTTCTGATTGGTAACAACCTACAAAGGTTGAAGAAATTGTTAATAATAAATGTTAATAAACATTCAAAATGGTTAGAAGCCACAACACTTAATTTCATATTAAAACATACTGAGATATTTTTTGTAATGTGTGCATTATACATAACTATCAAAAATGTTTTACACAGACAGAATTTTCAGTGCACCAGTATCGGTTCTTCACTCTCAAATTTCCTATGGGCTCTGCTGCTACTTTGGCAAAGAAATGATTCAACAGATTTCAACTGAAATATAGCTGAAGGGTTAAAAGTACAGAATAAAATTAAGTGGAATATTCTCTTGCTGCGAACAATAGAATTTACGGTGTTCAAGCAGCTCTACAGCAAACATTTGAAAGAAAGGTTATGTTCTTTCTCAGCACTGTAATTTGTCTGTAATACTACATGTTGAATAGCTGATTATGGGCAGCTACAGTAAAATTCAAACTGAAAGTCAAGGGATGACCTGAGGAATATACAACCGATTTCCTTACAGTTATGAACATCTATGTAATAGTATTTTTAAGCCAGATAAGTACTGAACTCAGACTGAATCATATCAAACTCCCTCCAACACTAAGGCACATGAGGTTTATTACTAAATACATCAGAAAAAGCAGACTTAAAAGTTAATCTACCATCTGCTTGCAAAATCCAAGCAAATTTATAAGCATTTTGGCCTTTTTAAACATTCTTTAAACATATCCACAGTCAGGAGTACTCATGATTCTGTTTCTAATCAGGCTAGGATTTAAACATGATTAACTAGAAGTACCATTATATCTGTTTGTATTAATTCACAGAGGCTGTGTAACGACTGATATCACTGAGTCATTAAACTGGAATTGTTCATAACTGAGCTGAGTACATAAAACATTTCCAGGCCAGACTTGGGTCACAGCAGCAAAGCACAGAGATGCATGTGAGGTGCTGCTTTTTTTGATTTTGCCTTTTCCTTCTACTTTTCTATTTGGCCACAAGTGTGGGAAAGCAGGGAAGGTCTTCTCAGAAAGATAAGCTCAGGCAGGGACAGATGCAGGCAAAGGCTATCAGGATTACCAGCAGAAAGACAGAGCTTTTGTGATAAGAAAAAAACTTATAACAGTGGCTGTGAGATGTGATTACTCTCTATAAATACATCTTTCCTTTCTCTTTTAATATTGACAATTTATCACATAGTAGTGCTTAATAGGGCCAACCAAGTCTTGAAAAGCTGTACAAATGTACAATAAGATGCAGTTATCAACCCCAAATCTGTCAATATTTGTTAGAGTTCTCACTAGCAAGTAGGGTAATATACATACAGCACAGCAAAGGAATTTATATTATAGAAAGACAGGGAATATCCAAGGAAGCCTACCTTCAGAACTGCTTGGTGTAGTTTGTATAGTGAATTAACTACAGCCACGTTCCTCCTCTGTCCCTCTGTAAGAGGTCCAATCACCTGGCTGGCATCTCCTTGAGTAGACAGCTGCAGTGATTGCAGAAATGGTTAGAACAGCATCAACTCTTTAACTGGTGCATCTCCTCCAACTTTTAGTTAACTAAACTTAGATTGTGGAAGAGAGCCATAGTTCATTCCTCAGTCCCAATGTTCTTCCATTGAACTCACCTCGATTCATGTGATTTCCATCTTTATATAACACAAGTTGAGACAAGACGAACAACAACCAAGAAGGACAGTTGTCTCAGCTTCCAAAACCACAGCACTCAGACCCTTGCAGATACCCACTCACTGCACATCTTCAGCTTTATAACCTAAGAATTTGAAATCACCTGTCCAAGGATGCACTATAAGCCAGTAGCAGCACAACTGCAAACAGTATACACGCTTTCAGATCTTGCTTTTGTCAACTATTCAAGCATTTCCCTAAGACCTGTTTTTTGATTTCTACTACATAAGTGAGCAGGAAAGTAGAACTGCAAGGACCAAAACTGCTACTCTTGTCCTTAAAAAGTTTTACTTACAAATCCTTCAGCAAAAATGAAAAAATTAACACTTCATTTTTAAACACTACTGTGTGTTTTTTATTACTACCACAGAAGTCAAGCTTCCAGGATGTCACATGAACAGCAATTAAATCCAGAACAGTTCTGTGAGGATTCTGCAGTGTACATTTATAATTTCAAATAAAATAAACTGTAATTGGGAAACAACCAGAAATTTTATTGTGCATAGAAAGCCAATTGAATACAAAGATCAACAAAAGGCCATGTGAACTGTAGAAGCATATCTCAATATTACAGCAAGAATAGCTATTAAAAGAAAGCTTTGCTGGGATATAGCTATCTGACCAGCTATCTATATTTCAGGATACAAAGTTATCCTCCAGGAAACTCCTGAAGATGCCTACATCCAGAAGTTTCTCAGTAAAAATATATTTGATTCCTTAAACAAGTCATCAAGAAACTTCCATGAGGTGCATCTTTACCAGCTGCAGATCCTACGGAAAGCTCTGAAATACCAAGTACGTGGTAACAAAAATTGTTCAAGAAGAGGAACAAACACTGCCAGAAGATTTTCAAGGTATGCAAAACAAATTTTTGCTAGAGAAAGCCTATTCCTGTACATCCCCTACCTTTCATTCAGCAAAAACTGAGCCATCATGCAAATAAAGTTATCTACTGTTTGCCAGCACTGCTAATAATAGAAGTTTTAGACAAGTTCTCACAAGCATACATGAACACAGATTTATTCACAACATTAGAATGACAGTATCAGTTCATTCAAATTTCTTCAAATTTAGGATTTATTTAAGGATAAACAGGTTTCTGAGGCCTCTGCAGAGGCAGAAGTCTTTTCTAACACATCTCTAATTGTTTGACATCAGAACGCATCTTTCGACTAGCTGATAAATAAATCATTTCAGCAGCTCCCTGCCTTCCTGATGAGATCAGCCATGTAAGCCATGTACAATTCTGTTTGCCTCCTACTATTTCAATTTGACAGACCTGACTGGTTTTAAGAATTCTGCTTCTCACACTCACAGCTTCCCAGATTAATAGCAAAACAGCTGTGCAGAGAAACGCAACACCCTGTCCATGCGGCAGGCCACCTCACACACCACACTGACCTTTTCTCACACCTTTTTGAAGCACTGTACAGACTATTCAACTCAGCTGTTACTTTGCACATTTACAGCTATTACACATAAAAGACTCTGTTAGGACGGTGGAATTTCACATTCTAGACACCTCAATGTCAGTTCCTTGGAGTCTCTTGCAAAGGTCTCACAAGTTCTTTTTCTTAACTCATTATGAAATCATTAAACTGTGTAACTTCTGCTGGTAAAAAAAGGCTCAACTGGTAAACAAAAATGGTAACAAGTACAAACATAAGCCTTCTGCAGAACAAGAAATTCTTGCATTCAGCACTGGAGCACAACAGATTTACAGGCAAAATCAAAAAAAGCCTTTAAAGCATCCGATCCTTTCAAAATTATTTACAATATTAAATTCTCTTCAAATTAATCAGTTTGAACTTTGACAGCTAGCTGTGTTACTCCCCTGTGTATTTCAAAATAAAATCACTGGTTGGGAAAACACAACTCTGGGAAGCAGCAGTAGGCAGTGGGCAGCCCAGGGCTCGCTGGGATGGCTTCCCACAAGGAATGCCATCCTTCCAGCTACAGCTACAGCAGAATTTCATGTGGTCCCTCCCTTCTCTTGCTGTAACCCCAATGATTTCTATGGTCTTGCCTTAAAAAAGTTCTGTCTTGAGGTCTACCCAACAGTTCATGTATATACGCTTCACCAATGGCATATACTTGGATTTTAGGAATTTGATCACTATTCAGTGTATCCAGGTAGGAAAATAATACTATCATTGTGTCTCCTCAGTCCCAACAAACTGTGCTTATGGCCCATTTGTCTTAGACACAAATCATCCTTGTTTTCTTTTTCATCATACTCAGTTTTACCAATGAATTAGACTCATCATTCTCATTTATATAGCAAGAACTCTTGAAGTGCTGTGCTGCATGTAGCTTATGCACTTTAGCACAGTGGTAATGTAACTCTTCCTCTGTTATCTGTCTGCTGGGAATTGCACTGTGTAAATAGGTTAAGTCAAATAAGTGTGACTAAGCCACAATCACTCGGCTGTAAGACACAATTCCTTTTGAAGAGAGCAGTGGAGTCAGCATTTGTTTCCTTTTTAATCGTTTATATTTATACAAAATTGCAGAATGCCAGAAGGGTGAATTTATGCTAAATAGGAATTGGGAGGACAGAAGAGGTGCCTTCATCCCAAATCAGAATTTATTTGGGGAAAGCAACAGCTAAAAAACAGTGTTGGGCTGGAAGATCAGATCCCATCTCCAGGGATCAGTTGCCTTGGGAGCCAGGCTGGCTTGAGTCTGCTAGCTGAAAACAAACTGAAAGGAACTATGCAGAGGCCAGACCTAAATTGAGTAGCAACAAGGACTGTAACTGCTTCGCTTTTCTGTATCTATCTTTAAACATAGCAATAGATTTCTTATTCTCACTTCAGTTGAATGAACTGATTTCACTTTCACGTTTAAATGTGTGTACAATGATTTTGTGGGCATGAGCAAAGCACAGGTGCTCCATACCCCAGCAAGTGGCAATTCTTGAATAGGTAACACGTCAGTACTGGCTCCCTTTGCTAGCATGAAATACCAGCACAATGGCAATATTAGGTGCTAGTGAGAGAGAGAGGTCTCCACAAGCTAATATAGCAAGGGCTTTTGTTCCATGCATCACAAGGGCTGCATCTCATGGCACGCTCAAGAACGTGAAAATGAGCTGCTGTTCTGCTGGGCATTTCAAGAAACCTCAAAGGATAACTGTTAGACCATAATGAGGATGAAACAATGGAGGCATTGCCCTTTTGACATTCTCTAAATCAGGAAGTTGAAATTTGCTCAGTGTAGCAGCTGGAATAAGGAGGTTAGAAAACTTTCTTTTAAAAATCCAATTCAGCATAATCTGAGGACCAGCAATTTGGGTGATTTTTCACAACAGACAGATTTGGTTATATTTTAGAGAAATTAGTTGGAAGGACCCCATCAAGATGTGTTGCAAGAGAAAGGCATAAACCATTTGAGCGGAGTAAGGACTCAAACCTGACACTGGAAGCCATAAACTCGGTACCAGTCTGAATGAAGGAGTGGGCTCCTGTGTTCAGTACCCACTTGCGTCCTACAGCACAGACCCACAGCACTTCATTACTTAAAGCTTATGGATTAACATTTGGAAAAAACACTTCAGGATACTTCTACCTAAAAATCCTTTAAAGTGCACAAAATAAAGACTTGAATCTGAAAATGCTTGTAGAAAAAAATTACAATAAAACTGAAGGATAATTTATGCTTTTACATCCTAAGTTATAAAACAATAAAAAGTTTTGTCTATCTTGAGATATAAATGAAGAGTCTTCTCCACTGATTTTATATAGCCACAGCCAAAATGGCCATTCATAGATCCCTTTGAAACTAACGGCATAAAACAGACCCTTCTAGGGCACTGTCAATTTCATCCTAACATGTAAGTTTAAAATACGCCGGGCTTCCCCTCACCATTGATTATTAAGGGAATCCAGATCTGGTTTCAGTGTCTGTAAGTGTCTTCATTATAGGCAACTAAGTTACAGGAGGTGAATCTTCCCTCCAGTTCTCTTGATGACTGACTGAGATGTTCATTTTTGGTGAACTTAGAAATGAAACTCGGGAAACTGAAATACAGAACTAGAAGTAAAGTGAACTAAGTTTGCTTCCTGTTATGGGTAACTTTTATAAACTCAGCTCACCATAAAACCCTTGTGACAGTAGTGTTGTACAAGTTGTACACAGCTCTGCATGAAAGAATGTCTGGTAACATGGATATGTATGCTAATATTGCATCTGAATACACTCTTTTTTGCGGGTGCTGAAGAACTGAGATAGGCAGTACATGGAAATTCCAGCTGAAGTCAACTGTAACTCTAAGGAAATGCTTGCCCAGACCCAACTGTCAGGCTGCATCTCAGCTGAGCTTCTGCATCTGTTTTGTTTTCCTCTGGCATTTTATTTTTAATAGGGTTTCTAAAGGAAATAAAGCTCAGTAGTGCAAGGTCTGCTCAGGTTCAGCAAAATACAAATGAAATAGCTGACAAATTTATTGAGTAGTTTACTGAACCCAAAATGACAATTGCAGAAGCTGATACACAAAAAAATGTGTCACAAGGAGGAACAAGCCAGCTGAAGGCCATCTGATTTGCTTCAGCCTCACATGGCAGAGAACTGTAAGCCAGAACTTGGCACTGTGGTCTGATCTAATTCAGAATCATGTGAAGCATTTTATTTTAGTTTGTATCCTTCACTAATACGAACCCTAACACGATCCCCCTGTCTCCAGATTGCAGGTGGGAATTTAGAGCAACAATAACAGATGCACGTGTACTGTCTAGGAAGAGATACTTAATTTGACAGCATGGATTTGGTTTCACATTGTGTAATCAACAGACATGTGCTGTGATTTCTTTGGGGTAAATTCTTGTTTTCACCACAAATCACCGAATCACAGAATGGCTTGGGTTGGAAGGGACCATAAAACCCATTCCTACACCCTGCCATGGGCTGGGTTGGCACCCACCAGTCATCCAATGAAGCAGTGAATGCAGAATAAAAATAAAACTATCAATTCTCTTTTAGGTGATAAAAAACATTGACTGAGGTGGTCATTTTTGTAGGAATGTTCCAACCTATTGATGCATCTTTTCCTGTAATCTGTTTGGTTTTGATTGGAGGTGCCTAACCTCCCCTCTTCCAACAGGTGGCAGCTCAGAAGAGATGCTGAGTTGCTGATTTGCTCTGCTACCATTCCCTTCACAGATAACACACTTGGTGAAAAAGCTGTTTTACACTAAGTAACTATGATCTTGTGCGCATCCTTCACGACAGTTTTAGAAAACTCCATTTATTTCATTTCTCTGTTCTAAAACAGCCTCAGCAAACCCACTCTTTAAGAGCAGGAAACAACACTGTAATTTAGGAGTACCGAGAAGATCTTAAATCAAAACAAGACTAAACTAGAGCCTCTCAACAATGCATTTGATCTAACTCTGGGATCATGAGACTAATATGTTTTGATAGCACAAATTGAACTCCAATTGTCAAGCTGACATTTTCAACAATAAATACATCCCTAATAGAGGCAGCTGATGTGGCCATACCTCTGGCAGAAAGCAATCAATCCATCTGTTACTTGGCCTCCTGCCTGATCACAACAACTTATTATAAAACACAGAATCCATTTTCAGAGTCTCTGAGTCGATAGGGCTCGGCCCTGGGATTTCTCCCATAAGCTACAAATAATTGGGATGATTTACTATTTAGTTTAATGTTCCCCATATGGCTGAAGGAGCCTTTTACAATCTCTTTCCACCTAAGTAAAACGAAAGATTACCAGAATCAGTTTGCTGTTCTTGTTTTTTTTTTTTTTTTTTGTAAAAATGTGACACTGTTTAACAGCAAAATACATAGTAATCTGAACTCCACCAGTGATGCCAGCTAATGTATTAGTACATAGAGAACAATTTGCAAAGAAATTAGAGACATAACTTAGAGGTTGGAAGTGTAAGATATGAATGAATCGAGGGAATGTGAGGTCCTTGATAAATGAGGATAAATTAAAATGAATGCCCTGCTTTAAAAATAATCAATTAAAAATTAATAATAAATCATAAATAAGAATTTAAGTTCTTGAAATGACTTCTAGTTTTTCAAAGATGGAATATTTCAAGACATGAAGGGGGGAAATCATCTGTGAGTTCAGGCACAAATGTCAAATAAGCATAAAAATATTCCTGTTGCACCCTCAGGACATTCTTGTAGCTTCCAGCATTTCTTTTTTTATTTTTTTTTTTTTATTATTTTTTTTTTTTTCAGAAATATGGAAATTGTACATTTGAGGAATACAGGTAAGAAGCTCTTCGGTGAAGGCATTCAAAATCTTCCATAATAACCATTTTGGGAAGAAACACGTGAAACTAACATGAGAGAGACAGTTAAGTCCTTTGTCAAAGAAAAATGACCCACCATCATGCTCACACTAAACGTGCTAGAACAACAGTAACCATCAAATTGTTCCCTAAGGGATATATTTTTTCCCCTTCTTTTTTAATATTCTCAAAACCAGAAAAAATTGAAGGAAAGCAGCAAATGGCCTTTCTGTAACAGAAATGACAGCGTTTATCTCTATGTTTTGAATCACAAGAGACAAAGAGCAATGGACAAAATCATCAAAAGTGATTTCATGGTCCTTCAAAAATGAGATGCTTTAAAACAACTTCACTTTCCAAAAGACGCTGGCACTTATTCACCTAAAACCAGTTTGTTGAAGGAATCTCAACAAATCGAAAAACTGAAAGCACTTGCAATCATTTGCCAACTGAAAATCCTGTTCCTTGCATTTGACATTTTTACAAGACTCCAGTTTACCCAACTGCCTAACCCAAGTCTCCAGAGATTTCAGAGACAATGTGTGTTGACCCTGATATCTCTGACTGTAACAGTTTACTAAATTTTCCATGCCTGCCAGAATAATGACTGAATGATTAATCACGTTTTATGTTATCGCAATAGTTGTTGGTCCTAACAAAGTGAACTACAGAGAATAGTAGTCCAGATGAGAAAAGCAGCCATCTACCCGCAAGACACAGAAAATCAGGAGGTTCAACATCATAGGATTCACCTACACAGAGAAAGCATAATCAATTTATTTAATTGCCATTTGCCATTTTTTGTATCCAGTCCACACATTAGCTGGGATTCTAATAATTCTACACCGTGGAAATTTACAAAGGAGCTTAACACTGTCAAACTCTAATTAGAGTTGTTCCATAATTATAAAATACAAAATACATTACAATGTTAACATACTTTGAAGTATTGCCAATCAATTGCCAAATAATAGAATTAACTTGGCAGGAGACGATTTAGAGCACAGTACAACAAAATGCAGTAAGGACTCTGCAGTCTTGCTCTTCTTCTACCTGTCAACAAAACTGCACAGTCGATTTAAAGAAGTCTTCTAGCCTCCTTCCCAGCAAGATAAAATGAAGCACATAGTACTCCCCAAACCAGCCTTTTATGCTTGGATGATTTTTTCTGGAGTTTAGCCAGTATCACTTAACATCACACATTTGTTATGTGAGTCACGATCTAACCAGCAAAAGACAACATGAGAATGAAGAAAATGCTTCATGAAGTTATTTTTTAATGCAACTCTCTCTTCTAGATTTTTAATTCTTCTTTTTTTTTTTTTTTAAGTTTAATGTTTGGTTTGGTTTTTTAAGTGACTTATCAGCCAGCTATTTCTAAATATTTTCTGGCCATTATAAGTAGCTTCCTAATGAACGTGAATCTCCTTAAAAAATTCTTCTGATCTTTCCATTAAAACAAAGGAGATCCTTAGCTGACCTCTAACCATTTTCGAATTAGACCCACTGCCATCTCTTGGTTTACTGTGAAATAGTAATCTTTTCTGAAATTATTTTAGCATATAATAGCCTCCTACATATTCTATTTAAATACCTATTAACGAATTCCTTTAATGTGCCTAATTCTGAATTCATATTTTTATGTTCTCTCATTTAGATAGTACTGTTCCAAGTTTTTCAATGACAGTAACACTGTGTCTTCAAGGTACTACTGTAAAACAATTAATACACATATTTCAAAGAGAAGTGGGGAAAACTTCATCTTTTTCATTACTTACATCAACTGACCTGTTGTTTACAGAAAACCTTTCCCAAAGTGTCATTTCCCTATTGCTCTTGACTACTTGCGAGTTCATTACATTTCATACTTCCTCCCAAAGTTCACAATATTCGACACTTAGACAGGAGGACTAGATACATTTCCCTGGAACTGTCAGACAAATCTCACTGTTAGAATATGTCCTGAATAGTGTTTTACCCTCAAAAGAAAACTCACAATTCAATGTAACACCACCTAATATAAGATATATATTAATTTTTGTAAAAACACATTAAAAAATGACTAACAGAAGTTTAGCATATGCCATTACAGTGAAAATTCATCATACTTTTCAGTTCAGAACCATCACAAGTCTCATAAATTTGATGGAGATTAAAGGTGGTGCAAAATTTGGAGCATATGAGCAGTATCTTCACTTCACTGGAAGAATTTGATTCTAGGCAGTGTCTGCTCTCTTCATCTCCTCCCTGTTCTCCCTTACTTCATTGAATTATTCAGCTAGTTAAATTTAGCTGTATCAGACTGGAGTGGGGGAGAGAGAAGAACAGGAAGTAAAGATACCTAAACCTCAGAGTTAGTGCAATAAACAGAGAAATAGCTCGCATCAACTATAAGATTTCTTGTTAGTGTAACACATTTAATTCAGAGACTTTGTACAAATTAAATGAGCAAAACAATTTTTTTTTTTTTTTTTTTTTTTGCTTGGTATGAGGTACATTTCCCCCCAGGAATACATGTCAGTAAATTCAGTCCAACAGGTGCTTTCTTCCATAAATGAGGTTCTAATCCTTTCCATTTCCCCAAGAGGAAAGCAGAATTATAGCCCTCCTACATCAACATCTTTCTTTCTCGCAATGTGTTATGGATATTTTTACTTCTGACTAGGCAGACAATTGAGAACTTTTTTAGTCTAGCCCCTTTCTGCCTTTTTGTAGTCAAACACTAAGTATAGACAGTATATTCAGAAAAAAAACTGTGTCTCCATGATTACTAAGAAAAGACTAAGATCCAGTCCTTCTCATTCAACTAGTTTATCTTTGCATTATTTCAATTTTTAAACCACATCTCGCATTTCTACATTTCTCAACAACTTCAACAATTGCAGCAAGATGCTCCAATACAGTCTCTGGATCCTTATAATACACCCTAGCCTTTTCAATTCTGGAAAAAAAATAAGCCATTCATATTGCTTATAATCTAAACAACTCACTGAAAACAGCTTATGTAAATCTTCATTTCCCCAATCAAACACGACAGACACTTTTTCTTCGACAAATGACATGAAAATTCCATGTAAATACACCCTCTCTTTCTCAGTTCAGAGTTTAAGCTGAATTAAGTGTTGTTTCTCTATTCCACCTGGCCTTCTAGCATTTTTTGTCCTCATCCTCTTTATTGCAACAAGGTTTACAAACTAAGGAGAAACAACAATAAATTAGAGATTGTTTTTCAAAGATATAAACAAAGAGCAGAGCACATTTCGTTATAATCTCAGAAAGAAATTCTCAGGAAGATCTGTGAAGCCACTGCATGACAGAATTCAGCTTTCAGAACTTCATCACCAAACTGCAGCCTATTTTATATTGACTACCATATATCAAATGCACCATCAACCCACAAAGAGAGAAATCAAGGAAAAGACTAATCTGTGACAATATCATGAATAGTTATGATGATGAGAGGGATATGCAGAAAGTTGTCATCTATTTTAAACGTCAGTAATTACAAACTAGTTTATAAACACACTTCAAAGAAATAACCAGCTTTTTCACAGTAAATTTGAAAGAAATAAATTTTCTAGAGCAGTGTAAGAAGAATGCAGACGGTTTTCTCACAATCTGCCTCTGCAAACTCAAAAAAAAAAAATCCAATTCCAACCCATTCTAAATAGCTAGCTGGTGGATCAGAGATATTTGATGGAGAGATATCAGCTTTGAATATTCAGTAGAAGTAGAAAATTGAAAATATCATTAGAAGTAGCAGTATGAGATTAAGCTGCTGAAGCAGCATTAAAGAACATTACAGCAGCTGAGGATGTAAGTAAAGCAGAATTCGGAATCCTGCACCTGCAAATGACAAGTTCAAATACAAACTGTATTGAAAGACAATGAGAGATAAATTGTTTGGCACAGTTTCAGTCTTAGTGGAAAGTAGGCATTTATTAAAATCTTTGTAACATGTATCACTGACTTTTAATCTCTTACAGTGAGAATGGTGAGGCACTGGAACAGGTTGCTCAGAGAGGTGGTGGATGCCCCATTCCTGGAGGTCTTCAAGGTGAGGCTGGATCAGGCTCTGGACAATTTGATCTAGCTGTGCTGTCCCTGTTCATTGCAGGGGAGTTGGACTAGATGACCTTTAAAGGTCCATTCCAGTTCTAAGGATTCTGTGATTATATTAATCTTATCTGAAGCCTCAGGAAGAAAGCCTGTGATAGAAAGGATCCGAAAGACGAGAAATTCAACTTTAAAATGATCCCTACAGAGTACAGATAGAACACAATGATGGGATAATGCACTGAGCCATACAAATTTTGTGGTTAATACTAAAAATAATTTAAGAACAACTGCAGCAAAGCTGACTTTTCATTATATATATTTTGATGCTAATCTTATGTAACGCATTTGGTGCTGATCAGCATGACAAAGATCAGTACTCTAAAAATATCTGAGCATGACAGACAGATGGATGCTCCTCAGCCTATATATCAATCCATTACATTCACTAAAAATAGGACACTGAATTACAGAAGGCACTGGTTGCACTGGCACACAAGAAGGTGTTATCTGAGCTGGTTCGAAGAAAGACTTGGCTACCAAAAGAAACAGGTGAACTCCTGAACACTGAGAAAACCTAACATCCAAGAGCTTCCTAGCACAGAGCCAGCAATACATAGAGCTGCAAACCAGCCACACCACCACTGATAAGTGCTCTTTTCAAGGGCTAAAAAGCTGGAAGAAACAGCAAATGCTATATGAAAATTAGTCACGTACGGCTGACAAGCATCACCGACAGAAAAACATGTTTAGGAAAGAATATCTTTTGAAGCTCTGGCGTTTTAAGAAAATCTTAAGACCAGAAATGTTCCTAAAGAATAAACCAGCATCTCCCAACTTTTGCCTCAGCGATTTATTTACATCAGAAGTATGAAAGCATGAATTCCAGATGCAAGTAAAAATTACCCCAATCTGTCAGCATTTTAAGCTTCCTCTTGAACAGATTTCGCATGCCGCTCTCTTTCGATCTCATTCACATCTTGGCTACATTCACAGCAATAAATTAAACAGCATTAGGAAAGGTTCCTGCACTGTATACATGATCATCTCCACTGCTGAACTGCTGGGACAGTCCTTAGCAAGTGTTTGGCCTGAGAAGTGACTATTCTCCCAGCTGATCTCCAGAGATGAATCACGGCTTCATATTGCAGAGATTATACCCAGAAGAGCCGTGGCAGGCAGCCACTGTGTTTGGAGAAGAGTCCTCACCAGCCCCGAGGCAGGCTGCTTTCTGCCAGCTGGCCTCAGGGCTCAGGCACATCCCATTCGCTGGGATAGTTGTCACTATTCCATCCCATGCCAGGGATTTAGGAAGTTCACAGCTAGGAGAGCAAAGCAGGTCCTGAGTGTCAGTCAGAAGTCTTTGCTAACCTTGGATTCTTGACAGAGAGACAGATATTAACATAAACATCAGAATGACAGCATGGAACAATTTAATACACAGCCTTTCTGTAGCAAAAACAGACACGTTTTGCTGATCTTTGAAGTGAGGCCAACACTAATCAGAACAAGCCTCAACAATATAAGTTTGCCTTCAAACAGATGAGACCAAGCTCATTTACTTACATTCACTGTTCTGAGGTCAGTCAGATGCATTTCTTTCCACATCTATACTCTGTGGGGACAAGCAGTGAGTGATTGGGATTTTACCCTGAAGGAGGGGTTAGAATGACAACAAACTGTCATATTTTTGTGTTTCTCATCCTCTCTATTGGTATTTTCTTTCTTAAATAATAATGCAGTAAGAACACCTGTGATCAAAAACATGTTACTCATAATTATGATGGATAATAATACTTTCTATTAACACAGCTCCAATTACAATCTTTAGCACCAGTTAACTAAAAGGGAGATCTCAGTAAACACTCAGAATAGATAAAGTTTAGATATAGTGTCTATCAGTTTAACTCATAGAATTTTTGTGTTGGAGTTGATTCACGTTTAAACATTAGTCCAAGCAAATATTTTTAAACACGTGAACAAACAATACAAGGCTAATTCAAGACTTCCCTGTTACCTCCCAAGAATCTTTGTGTACTACCATATTAATGCTCGTATTACTGCTCTAGTACTCTGCCACTGTGCACATTCTAAAACCATACATAACATTACATAACTCAGATATTTACTTAAGTAAATGTAAATGAATCTCCATATACTACTGTATGATCCCAAATAGTGAGAAACAGCCCGCCCACTCTTTATCACATATATCAGCTGATGCTGACTTTTCCCTGAAAACAAGCCAGAGTTTCAATGCCTAGTTCTCCAAAGAAAAATCCAGACATATACTAGTGCACCAAGTATGCAGTAGTCCATTGCCTCTGGGATCAGAATGTCAAGTTCTTACTTTGCCTTTTGGCATGTTCACTATCAGAGGTTTATAATACATGGATCAATGTCCCGCCTTGAAAATACGTAATAATTTGAACTTCAATGTGGGTACTCTACTTTTTGAGATGCTTACGTCTTCTCTTTAATCTCTGAATTCACTTCTATTCCTGGGTCTTCAGCATTTTTCCTTTTAAATGTATAAAGTACACCAAATACCATCTTAGGTTTTTGTAAGAAGCTCAGGGGAAGAATTCTTTGAAATGCCAGGAAGTACTGTAGATTCTCTTCTCTACAGCTGAAAAATATTCAGGTAGCTGACACTAGGCAAACCTGTTAATCAGAAAATCCCACACTCGCTGCCTAGGGTAAAATCCTGAGCAGATGCCAAGCACCTACCATAAGCTATGAGCAAAGGATGGATTTGTAGCTCTCCCAGAGTGCTGCACACAGGCTGCAGTTTGGGCCTCCACATCATTCATCAACTTTTGTAAGATATACGACACAAGTCCAACCATATTTAGTTAAGAGAATTTTAAAAAATTATTCAAAATCTGTATTTCCTTCTTCCCTCATTACACGCACTCTCCTTCTCCATCTTTTGAGTGCTTCCTCTTTATAATTGCTTACAAGTCTGACAATGGGTAAAATCTCCATTAAGTCATCTGCCTGCAGCCTCTCGTCTCTTGGAAAGATCCCTTTTTTGGACACTCTGTTAAAATTCATAATTCCATAAAATACAAACATTCCATATTAAGGAATTTTGTCCAATTAAATCCAGGAATTGTCCAGGAAATCACAGCTCCCACTGACTATCTATGCTAGCCATAGGATAAATCTGCCTAGTGTAATGTGATCACACAGGTTCCTGCTTTGTCTATAAACAACCATACCTGATCTTGCTCTGTTTGTGTTCCAAGCTGAATGAAAAGGTTGTGCTCAGCCTGAGCTGGTCGCCCTGGCTTGAAGTGAAGCTGGTACATGCCCTGCTGTCCTGGGAGCACAGCAGAGTGAGCTAGTGTTTGCCTAAACTTAAAGCACACCATTACACGTAAAAGTGATTTTTAAGATAGTTTGATCCTCCAAATGTTGCTAGCATAATCACTCCCACCTGCTACAAGAAGCAAGGGGGCAACCTGATTTTTATAATTCTGCCTCTGACAATTGCCCTTTGCTTGTTTAATGGTCAAAAGACACCTACCCCCTTGTCTCTGGCACTTAAGCCTTATGGTAGTAGGTGGCAAGGCAACCTCCACAACACTGACAGCAAGATAAGAAGGACTGCTGTGGAACTCTGTCTACAGTTACTAAAGACAGTCTGATAGGATGGCTGTAACTCTGGGGAACAAACCACTAAGAAGCCTTCAGGTTCAAGAAGTAGGAGAATTGCATCTTCTCTAAACAACTGCATTGTCATGTTCACAGCACAACACATTCCATCTCGGTGCACTTGGTGGGTGTTAGTGTATTTCAATCCACCCACATGCAAAACTGAACAAAAATAGCACAAAGGAACATAAAGTACTTACATTTCCACTCATAATATATAAGATAACTGAAATAATCACTCAAAAGGCAGAAAGAATGCAACAAAAAAAGACAACAGTAAATATTACTTGGAATAGTCCTGCACTGGGAAGAAAATAGCCTAGATGACCAAACAGGATTCTGCCATCTCAATGAAGACAAAGGATCTTAGAATTTATTTTTCTGCTTGTTGGACAAAGTACCAATCTTGTAAACTTCCAGAGCTTTTAGCTCTCCATGTTTCATGACTTGTCTCTGCAAGACATCCAGTTCTAAGGATTAGTAAGAGAAATAACACATCCCTATCAGCAGTCAAACCAAAACAGAGTGATTGCAAAATTGCAACATATAGATTTCTAGTAATGAGAAAAATTACATTTCAAATACATTCAGAATTCAGCTCAGTAAATGATAAAATTACAGCTAGTAAGTTAGGGAAATGTAGTTTTGTCTTACTTCCAACCAAAGAGTGACTATCATTTTCATTTTTATATACATAAAAGAACAATATAAGAAGCATACCAGGAGAAAGAACAACACAAAAAACCAGAAACTCAAAGATTTAAAAGACTCCTGAAATCAATCACCTCTCTTTTCCAAAAATGGACGGCCAAAATCTTCTTGGTCACAGAGCATTACTACAGATTATCACCCTTGACCAGTAACACCCTTGACAGTCTTCAAGGTGGCATGCATGCACCACAGGGTTTATGCAAGAAGATGGGATGTAGAAGAAAATATTGAAACTTCAATAGTACACGTAGGGTGGATTCTACAGGAACCTACAAGAAAAGGTGCTACGCTGTACCTTGTCCTCACCATTGAGGAGGGGCTGGTGAGTTACATGAAGCTCAAGGGCAGCCTTGGCTGTGGTGACCACAAAATGGTGGAGTTCAAGATCCTTAGGGAGTCAAAGAGAGCACGCAGCAAGCTTGCTACTCTGGACTTTGACCTCTTCAGGGAACTAACTGCTTGACAGGGTGATATAAGAAAAAGGCCTGGAGGGAAGAGGGGTCCAAGAAAGCTGATAAGTATTTAAGGACCATCTGCTCCAAGCTCAGAAGCAGTACGTCCTAAGAAAAAGGAAGGCAGATAAGAATACCAGGAGGCTTCTGTGGATCAACAAGGAGCTCCTGGACTTACTTAAGTGCAAAAATAAAGTCTATAAGGAGCAGAAGCAGGAATGGGTTACCTGGGAGGACTACAAAGAAGTTGTCTGAGCAGCCAGGGATCAGGTTAGGAAAGCTAAAACCCAGACAGAGTTAAATCTAGGCAGGGACATAAAGGGAAACAAGAAGAAATTCTACAGGTGTATCAGTGATAAAAAGAAGGCCAGGGAAGATGTGGGCCCTCTCTGGAAGGAAACTGGAGACCTAGTCATGAGGGATGTGGAGAAAGCTCAGGTGCTCAATGACTTCTTTGCCTCAGCCTTCACTGGCAAGGGCTCTAGCCATACTGCCCAAGTTGCAGAAAGCAACAATAAGAACTTGGAAGATCTGCCTGCTGTAAGTGAAGATCAGATTCAAGACTATCTAAAGAACTGGAAGGTGCACAAGTTCATAGGATCTGATGAGAGCCATCCATGGGTTCTGAGGGAGCTGGTGGATGAAACTGCCAAGCCACTATCCATCATATTTGAAAGGTCATGGCAGTCTGCTCAAGTTCCCACTGCTCCGAAAAGGGAAAACATAACCCTCACTTTCAAGAAGACTGTGAATGCTCCCTCCTTGGAAGCATTCAAGGCCAGGTTGGATGGGGCTGTGAGCAACCTGGTTTAGTGGGAAATATCCCTGCATGTAGCAGACGGGTTGGAACTAGACAATCTTAAAGGTCCTTTGTTACCCCAAAAATTCTATGATTCTATGTATATAATTTATAAATAAATATATATATATATGTACACACATATAATAGCAGTGCATGCTCAAAAAGTTTTTTCTGGTTACAGTACATGACAAAAAACATCTGGAGAGCATTCCCCTTGAGGATCCCAACATGCAATTACTGCTCCCATTTCAAAGCTACCTAATGAAGATGCTGGTAAGATACAAGCCCTCTTTTCTGTCTCTTCTCAACTACAAATTACATAAATGGGTCAAAATCTAAGAGGCAGATTTGTGAGCTCTGATCTTTTGTTAAGAAGCACAGATTCACAAAAAGAAAAAAAAAAAAAAGAAAATTACTCAACTACTTCTTTGTTTTCAGGAAATGCAACTTAGAAGTTTCTCATGAATCTCTCCATTTTTACTTACCGTCAGCATCTGATGAAACATTTGATTTCCTTTATGTGGCCAGATAAACATGACAATTTACTCCATGTGTCAATGAAGATGGTAACAGGGTATTTGCAAACTGGAATAATGAATCCATTTAAAAACTCTCAAAGAGAAAATTTAGTGGGTACATTTTTGTTTGCTCATGCTTTAAGTTTGGGAGCCCTTACTTGTACAGAAAAATAGTTAACAGATAAAATCTGTCTCCATAAGCAGTAGATATGTTATAAAGTATGGAATGGATTACAATGTGCAAATTCAGAAGAAGAAGATTTCATTCTTATCCAAAATACAAAATTAGTTTTTTTTAATCTTTTTTCTGATCGGGACTGACAGGAACATAGAAATGCTGACTGAACAGAAATCTGTAATGTCTGTAATAATTATAAGAATACTTGGGCTGTGTGATTTAGGAAAATGTGAACAAGAAGACACAAAATAATAATGAAACAGAGAAAATACACCAGTCTTCCTCAGCATCACCTAATAAAACACAGGATGGGTGATGAGGTTAAAAGGCAATAGTCTTACATATATTTTTAATTAATGCTACATGTAATTATACCTTCAAACTCTGCATTATAAGAACATCTATAATTACACTGAGTGAAACAAGTACAATAATTTTGAATATGTCATGGCATACAACAACAACAGGCATTGACAAAGAGTTAACTAAGTTATAGATTCACCCAGCAACAGAATAAACCTACCTACTGCTCACAAGTAGTTATTTATATCTTCTTTGAAATCATTTGAACTGGTTAATACAAAAATAGGTCTGAGGCACAGCAACAGCTGGTGAGAGGAAACAGGAAAACCAAAAGCCAACAGTGTACAAAGTCACGAGCAATGGAAATAGACATTTTGGATTCACTAGAAAAGATCATTTGTTCTTATTTTTATTTTAATTCTGCATGTCCATACCTCAATATGCTGCTATTACTCAAAGTTAAAATTCTGAATAATACTTATCCTATCTAAAGCTAGCTAAAGAATCAGTGATAAAGTCTTAGTAAAATGTAATATTTTTTTTTCTAAAATAATAATTTCATCGAGAAGGAACTGAAAAAATAGCAACCTGATACCAGTCTGTCTGCAGTTTTAGAACTTCACATTTATCTGACTTTCTCACCATTCAAATCTACCTACAGCAACCTGCCAACAACATTAAAACAATTTAAAAAATCCTAATGATTCTTAAAAGTACCCTTGTATCTTTCTTCATGGAGAATTCTGATTTTGATGTTGTTGTTGTTTACTTTTAATTGGGAAGATAACTTTGTTGTGAGTTCCTCCAGGAAATTCAGTTTCCATCTTTAGCACTGGTAGACTATAGCTATCAGAAATCAGGCATCAGAACAGAAATGTTAAATGGTCACCCTTCTGAGCTTTAGAAAGCTAATATTGTAAACTGGATTGCAATACTGAATGAAGATTGCATTCTTGGCTACACCACAAAAGTGTACTGAAAAAGTGGTGTCTGACATAGCTCCAGTTCTACACATGGTGAACATTTCAGGCTCAATCTGTCTGCCCAAAAATAGGCACAAAAAAGCATTTAGATGTTCTAGACTATATCCCACAGGGCTGGCAAGCATGATGTAGGACATGTGAGAGATGCTCTTCTGGAAAGGCAGCTGGAGGCCAGGGAAAGTATTTTAGTATTTTAAAGATGACACTATACACCTTGGCACTGCGTTAAACCCTTCCTGTTTCTTTTCTTTTTTCAAAGATATATATCAATAAGGAAATAAAAAATTGCAAAGACAAAACAAACCCCACCCACAAAAGTAGCAGTGCAATACACAGTTTGTATTGTTTTACAATTTGCAGGTATATCCTTGAAGAATGTTCATTCTGAGACTAATCCTGTCTCTTGATTTTTCAGTTTCAAGTGTTATTTTCACTTGAATTCAAGTAGTTCAAGGGCTTAGATTCCCTCTTAACTCCTACGTTATTTTAGTCAGCTAACACAAAGCCACAAATCACATATTTTTCAGCTTACTTCCACAAATCCTTTTTCTTAGGGCTTCTTAAGAACTTGCCAGCTGGCTGATCACAAAATGATGCACACTCCTGAACAAGCCACTGGCCAAATTCAAACTTTAATAGAAGCGATGAGCACAGCAGACCCTGGTGCCTTCACAGTTACAGCTGATAAGTATCACAGTATTTGACTCTACACACCAAGATAAATATAGATGCAACTTTACTTCCTTTTAATTACGTTTCTTGCCAACTTAGTAAATGCACTAATTTCTTTTTTGAGCAAACTTTAGTCTGAAATTATGCCACCATCATTTGGATTCTTTAAATGAAGACTCAACTTAAGAACTAACTTCTAAGAATATAGCAAAATAATCCCAGTACATAGATTTATTTAAAAATTTTAAATATTCTTTATGGCCTTCATGACTGCTTCACCTGTATTCCTTTCTCATACACTAGTTTGCAAACTTCTAATACAATTCATTAAACAGATATAAACAAAGTAAACAAAGTATTTGCGATTGAATTTCAGATTTTTAAAGCTATTCAGAGAGAGCATGATTAAATTGAATGGAATAATCTTGATTTTATTTAAAGACAAAAAGATTATTTTTAATTAATATGACAACTTCTATTTTCAGTTATATGCACAAATTGCATTGCTATCCATAGACTGTATACTTGAAGGCAAAACTTAACTGAAAATATTTCCAGGTGGAAAGCTTTCAAAAGTTTTGTCTATCCAGACTGCATTACTATTGTGTTGTAAATCTACAAAAAAGAGAACATCCTACACAGAAAAAAATAGTTTCAAAAGTTTAAATTACTTACAAGCTGTTCAGACTTTACACCATAGAGCTGAATGGTCTTTGCTACATTTTTGGCCACAGCTAAACTGAGGTCTGGATCAACAGCAGCCACATTTAGCTCACTAGAAGCAAAGATTGCAAATCTTAATTAATAACTTAGCAGTGCTGTATTTAATTGATAAAGAATTATCTACGAATACACAGTTACACAGCAAGTCAGCTTAGAAAAAGTAATACATAACCAAGTCTTTCTAGGCACTGTAATTCAGTTTACAATTTAACAAGTCATTTGGGAATTTTATGTGCAGAATGTTCCTATTCTGGTAAAAATGAGCAAAGTTTAGGAATGACACTTCAGTTTGAAATCACTATTAGTAAGCCATTCAAAAATATTGACTGCAATTAACTACATTCAAGCTTTGGCAGCAGCCTTCACACATTACAGGTGAATACATAGTCATTCAACTCTGGAATTACATGAGCTGTGCAGAAATACCCAGGGGATGCCTTAGCTTGACACAACTAATAAGCTGTGTTTTAGGCAATACTATGTAGTAACAAAGGCACCGAGGGAGTGACAGGGTACAAATGGAAGACAGAAGAGATTTCTAAATCTCTTCCAGTATTCCTTGTTCATGGAACCCCACAGATCTCCATCAGCCGGGGCTGCATTCATATATACTCTACTGTGAATGCAGACAAGCACAAAGGGCATCTGAAGTGAATGTAATGCAGCTAGTGATTAGTTTCTCTCAAGAACTTATAAAGAGTCCCTCCTCATCTTTCCCCAAAGCCTTATCTTCTCTGCACTAAACAACCCCAACTCTTTTATCATCTCTTCACAGGAGAGTTACTCCAGTCCTTATGTCTTTCTTATGCTGTGCAACCCAGAGCTGAATGCCATTTTTCCTTTCCCTAAGGTAAGGAGGAAAATAACATCAACAGCCACACAGATACACGTTTTCTGAGCATTTCCAACTCCCAGTCGCATGTACAGTGTCAGTATTTAACATTAACCAAAAAACACACACACACACACTGACATGCACACTCACAGTGTGAGAACAATGCCCATCATTTTCAGGCTCTATTACACAGACTAGTCCTTACCAAAGTCTTAGGAGTGAAAATACTCCCTTGTTACTTTAAGTATCTCATTTTACAAATTCTAACTGTAATCATAATTTTCAATTATCATCTCACAGTTTCACTGTAACAGATTACCTACATCAGGGATTATCATTTGCAGACAAGTAACTATATATTTTATCTATGCACTTTGATACAGTCAGAATAAAGAAGATATCAGACATTTACAATAGGTATAAAATTTCTCTTCCACAGGCTTTGTAACCTTCAATAGTTAAACTAAATGAATATTTCAGTTGTTCCAGAACAACTAAACACAGAAGAGAAATCCTGACTTAATTTGTATGATAATCAGTTATAGAATTAAAGAGTAACCAATGTTTTATTGGTAACAAAGTCTCATTTCTTAAGTTTTAATATAAAAAAAAAAAGTCACCAAAGATTGCATTTTTCAGTGTATTATATGTGCATACCTGGCTATCGTTTTAATGATGCTGTCAAGCTCATCAGAAGAGGGAGGATTCCTTCCTCCAGGAGGGAAGACAAGATTGATAGGATCAAAGAGTCGAGATAGGGATTTTGACAAATAAGCAGCTTCATATTGTTGCAGAGAATCTTTCAAGGCCTTTTCTGGGCTGCAAGGATGAGACAAAATTAGTACATTTTAAATTAAAGTACCCAGTAGCACCCTTTTTGGATCATACAAACTTTACAGTGCCCGCTTTTTCTTTCTGCTATCAAAGCACATACATTTGAAATCGAGTACTGAATAACAGCCTGCTTCTCACCTGAATCACATAATTGGTCAGGCAGCCATCCTGCACAGTTCAGTACAGTTCCCAGCCCTTTCCTTAAGACCTATGTGGAATCCCCAGTTCAAGGTGTTCTTGAGAAACAGTTCTATAAATAGTTCTATAAACACCAGCTAAAATAATCACTTTATTTTGCACAAGTCCAGAAATCTTAAGCCTGTTACAGTTTGAACTTTCCAGTATCTGCCAATCAAATAATGCTTTTCTACAATGCACAAACATACAAACTGTGAATCATTACAAACTGAATGCTTGTCACACTCCAGCGATAGTGATATCATTAACAGAAGACTACTGTTGTAATTGCAATATATATAAAACTGAGTTTTGATTGCTCTGCTTTTTCTTTTCCCAAAGAAACAAAAATAAAATTAGCTCCAAAGTAATATTACCAGGCACTTTGAGAAGGACAAGTCAATCTAACTTTTAATTATGTATTCTAACAAGAATCTCACAGCTTTAAAATAGCATTAAAAAACAATTAACACAAGGCAAAAATATATATTTTTTAATTTTCCTGCTACGACTCGTTGCTTAACACCAAATGCTCTTAAGTACTCTGCATTACTGCATAGTACCCAGCTTTACATTGCAATATTTATGTATTATTTCATAATACATACTCATAATCTTGGGTTTTTTGCATGAATATGTCCTGTGTATCTTCCTCCATTTGTTGCAGTTCAGCAAAGAGATCAGGACTTCCACTTGTGTTAAAATTCCTCTGAATATTTTGACTATATTGTTGCAGGCGCTTCCACAAGTCATTATAAAGCCTCAGTAATTTAGGGTATTCTCCTTCAAAAGCTTGTTTCAAAAACATAGAAGCTAGAAAATAAAGTAGTAAGTAATGTGCTTTACCAAGTTTAAACTAATTTATTTGATTTGTAAGAATAACCTGTATCCTTGCATTTAAATCACTGAATGATATATAATGCCATTCCCCCTTTAACACTCTTAATGTAATATTTATAATTACTTTCCAAGTGGCATGAGCTATCATGTTAAATGAAGTTGATGATGATATATATCTAAAGCTCCAGTATAAACTCCACAATTCAAATACTGGATAGGGAAATCTTACTTTATATATTAAATATACCAGTCATGGTCATGAAGTGTTTAATATCAAACTTAATTGTTAGTACTATTATTCATTTTAGTCCGAAGTGTGATTAGAATTCACTGAACAAAGATTTTCTAACAACAGCTTGGCAGGAGAAAAAGCGTGAAGCTTTGTGACTTTCAAGATACTCGTTTAAAACAAATAATGTCTAGGAGCCAAACTCTACAGAATCTGCTTTTACACACACCTTTAAAACAACGTACCTAAAATGTAATTCCTACACAAATAAAGAATGGCAAAACTGGCAGAAAAGTCAGCATTACCTTTAGCCTTTAAAAGCTTGCCAGAAGTAACAGGAAATGAAACAAATGTACAACTGCTTTAGACACTGATGTTAATCTTGATCTAACATCAGTCATACTTCATGGATTTCCTTGTTACATTAAGAGATTAACACTGTTACATTCATTCCTAGGTTTTTCAAGTTCTAGACATCTGCCCCATTTGACTCAGCCCATCCCATCAACTCAAGTACATTCTAATTCTGAATACTGGAGGATTCACATTTGTTACCAAATGCAGAGCTATTTTAGGTCACAGAACATTGTTCAAGCTATTCCTCTGATCTATACGATCCTGAGAGTCTATGATTCATGTCAGTTGATTCAATCACTTAGAATTAACATGCTAAAGGTGAACATTTTTATATAGACAAATTGCTTAAAAAATAAAAAGTCTACTTGCTGTAACAGTTTTCCCTGAACTGGTAAAGTAAAAACAGCACTCAGTTTTAAAATCCAAATGCTCTAAATGTTTATATAAAAACCATTAAAAATTACAAGTAACAAGATAAATTTAAGAGTTACCTTCTTTCTGAAATGTTGATTGATCCCATTAACTGATGTCATAATTCTAGTCTTAAAACTTTGTGCTGAAAATACTTAGCACTCATTCTGCACGAACACGAGATCCCTAGTATGTACCTACTGCTGCTAAAGTATGCACAAGGCAAACAGTAAAATTAATATGTTTTAACACAAGATGAATACATTTTCTTTTGTAACATCTAGTTACTTAGCAACCACTGAACATGAATCAAACAGCTACTTCCTCAAATTATACTCTTGCCATTTAGCAGAGCAGGATCAAATTTTGAAGGGCCAATGCAATAGCTGAGATCACAAGATTAATGTAAACTTTATGCACTTTGTATCTGCAAAAGATTCACTTTATACTCTGTATACAAATTTGAAAGATGTATTTGTGAAAGCACCAAATATGATCAGATAGCATGATGTATTAATATGACAACAGTACTCTTGTGTTTATAACATCATTTAATATTGTTGGTTGTATCTGCTAGTTATTTATTACATACGTTCAGAACACTGTGTATAGTCAGAACACTACCAATTATCTATATTTAGACAAGACATAATTTTAAAGAAACTCAGCTCCTATTTACAAGGTATGCAAAAATGGCTAAAATCAGTCTTTTGCAACTGATGAGTGCTCAACAACAGAGGAATGTATAAATTGTTTTTTAAAATCAGATTACTACTTACAATTTCAGCAAACTCATTTACTTTGGAAAGTATAATGTGATCCCAAATGTTTTTACATCCACATACAGTAGGCCTAAATATGGGCTTTTATTAGATTATGACTGCTTAATGGAATAGAAAACATTTTTTTTTTTTTCCCCAGAAAACTCAATTACAATTTAGGAACATTTGGTTATAAAACCACAAAATTATAAATTCACAGACCCAGCACTAAGTGAACCACTGCTGTTAGTAGAGGAGATAATGAGCAAATAACTTATGGAAATGAGAGATTCAAAATAACTACAAAATACATTACGAATCATTTATACTGAATACTTACAGTCTGTTGCAGACTGAAACTGAGAGGAAAGAGTCTGAGTTACTGCAGTCCAAAATTTGTACAAAATATCAGACTGTCCATCCTGATAACAAGGGAGAAAAGAAAAGAAGGTTTCAGAGCAAACTCTTTCCAAAGAATCTTAAACGCTGCAAATGCTTCCAGTCACAGTTCTTTTACCAAAACTAAGTAAATGAAGTCTGGAAAGTTTTCCTCAAGTTTAAAACTAGAAAAATTGCTTGAGAAAACAAAAATAAAAGCCTCAGTCATCTCTCAAATCTTTTCCCTTATAGTTGGGAAAAATGCTCTCAGCTCTCTGGCAATCAATCTTTTGGAAAAAGGTACGAATGTAGAAAGAAACAGCACATCTTGGAACTGTATTAGAAAACCTCTTTGCATTGCCATGACCTCCTCATCCAGTGAGATTCTCATGCTGACTAAATCACAGCAATTACTGAGATGACATGTTTACAGATAGCAATCAGGAATGAGAACTAGTTCATGCTGCTCTGGTTTGCACAGAACAGAAGAATTTCCAGTTCCAAAACTCTTAACCAAAAAAATACACTGAACATCATTTGGCTCTTCACCACCTTGTGTCAACAAGGTTTGCTGACAGAAGTAGAAATGAGGTAGCATACTCTTGAAGAAAAGACATCTTTGAAACCACAAGCTTTTAGTTAGTTACTCCCCTCCACCACCTTATAGATCAAATCAAACATTGTAGTATGGTTTCCATTTCTCCCTTTTGCTCTCTTCTTGTCTCTTTGTTTCTATCTTTGAGATAGTGTCATGGTTTTGGTTTTTGCTTATTCGACTTTCAGTATTCAACATCAAAACATCGTGTACTGGAAGTGTTAATATTCTAACTCCACGTACCTATCCCTATACATTGCGGAAGTCACGGGATCTGACCCTTCCGGGGGGGGCGGTCTCTTACTGCCTGGCAGTGGGTGCTGGAGGGTGCTTTCCTAGCCGTTCCAAGCTTTTTCAGGTTTGACTCGGTCTCGGGAACTCTCTCTCATATCTTATTTCATTCATTAGTCTCAATTTCAATTAGATTGTATTATATTGTATTATTTTGTATTCCGATATCATAGTTAGTAAAATAAGTTTACCTCCATAGATTGTTGCCGCTGTTTCTTTCCTTTTCCCCCTTCCTTCCCATTTTGTGGGCCCAGGTGGGGGGTGGGGAGGGCAGGGGCATACTGCCCCCTGTCACGGGCATAAACTGATCCAGTTAATTCCGTGACAGATTTTGGTGGAGAATGCGGGCATAGCTGCCTTTTGTTTTTGGTTTTTGCTTTTTGGCTCTTAGAACGAATCTCGCTCTCTGCTCTTAGAGAGCTTCGTTAGGGAGCATTATCAGTAGTTCAGGTTTTGTGCTGGGAAACTTGACCTTGAAAGGCCAGGCGTACTGCCAGTATTCTGGGATATTTGTAAACTTTGAGCACTGCTTAGTCTGGGTAGTGCCTTTTTTTCCTTCCCCCCCCCCCCCTCTTGTTAGTTTCAATTCATTAACCCTTTTTGAGCAGAAACCAGCGATGAACCCACTCTTTTTCGTGGGAGCGCTGAGTAAGGGATTAAAAGCTATGGTGTTTCTCGCGACCTACTGGCGAATCATCAATGTCATCATTACTTGTTGTGGACTTGTGTACATATATAACTACATATGGGCACTGACGGAGACGCCTGTATGGTACCTATCTTGGTACCTATATGCAATGTTTAATACGAATTTTGACACTTGCATCCCGGATGGAATGGCTAATTTCACAAGCAACTACATCCCAGATGGAATAGCTAATTTTACAAACCACACGATGTTCAAACCAGTTTCCAGGTTTTCCTTTTGGTTTATCAGACGCTTTTCCAATGCTGACTTAACTCTCATGCTTGTGGTCGTAATATCACTCTCCCTGAATGTATTCCAATACAGGAATAGTAAGCAGAAGGAGTCTCCTCCAGAACCAGAGAATGCTGACTGGCAGGGAATATGGAGAGGTTTAGGAAAAATCTTAGAAGCATGGGGACCCGCAATGTCATGGGATTTCACTCTTGAGCACCTGTGGGATCCCCAGAAACTTAGCCAGTATTTGGAACAGGGGCAGTGCGGCTCAGGTAAATCTAAGGAGGTACAACTTATTTGGGGTTTGGCTTGTGCTTACCGTGCCATATATAATACTGTTTTGGAGAGAGAGAGTTTCCGAGCTGAGGTTCAAGCCAAAGGGAAAGTCAAATCTGATCAATTACAGGAGACACCAGTAACAATATCAGTTGCCCCTGTGGAGGGCAAGAAATGGAAACGAGTGTCCTCGCGTCTAGAACGGAAAAAAGAAGAAGAGGAGGAGGAGGAGGTGGAGGAAGATCCAGGTGAGGGGCCCTCCTCGAAACCACCAACATCAAGAAAGGCAAAAGGAAAAACTAAGAGACATGCAGAAGAGAGTGATGAAGAGGAAGTTTCTATTACTACTCGTCGGCCTCTGAAGATGACTGAAATCCAAGGCTCAAGAAAGGAATTTATACGGCGCCCAAATGAAGCTATCGTTTCCTGGTTAGTTCGCTGTTGGGACGATGGGGCCAGTAGCTTGTCTCTAGATGGTAACGAAGCTCGCCAATTAGGAGCCATTGCCAGAGATCCAGCTATTGACAGAGGAATTAGTCGATGTCTGGATGGGGCTGCCTCCCTCTGGGAACGAGTATTAACAGCCGTAAAGGAAAGGTACCCCTTCAAAAGTGGCTTGAAGCCTGTGACGAAAAGATGGGATACAGTTGAACAGGGTATCCAGTATTTGAGGGAAATAGCCGTGGTGGAAATGTTGTATGATCCTAACTGTGTTTTTAACGACCCACAAGGCCATGACCCTGAGAGAGTGAGAACAACGCGTGAAATGTGGCAGCAACTCACGTCAACAGCACCAGCCAGATACGCCTCTGCACTATTGGCAGCCTCGGACAGATACCAGGACCAACAGAGAAGCCCCTTAGTTTATGAATTGATTCTTATGCTCCAAAGCTATGAACAACAGCTACCCCCAACTCGCGCCGCCATCGCCGCCATCTCACAAATGACGGAGCAACTGAATGAAATGCGAGAGCAAATGTCTTCACTGATGAATCGTGACAAACCTGTAGAAGTATCAGAAACGCTTGATGAAGATCAGAATAGTCAAAAGAGTCTACTGAAGGAGCTGATGAAACTAATACGGATCGAACTAACTAAAGACGATGAACCCTCCTTCTCAGGTGCAAAATCAAAAATCTCAGCTGTTAGAGGCAAACGCTCTCCAGCTCCAGGAAGGAATCCTACATCGCGACTTGCCTTGTGGCGTTACTTACGTGACCATGGAGAAGACATGAGGAAGTGGCACGACCAAGCTACTCATGTACTACGAGCACGGGTGAGAGAATTACAAGGCAGATCAACCGCCAGTGCAGTTGCTCCGGTTACCACAGGTAATGAATAGAGGGGCCCTGCCCTCAGTCAGGGGGGGGAAAGGGATAATAGAGTTTATTGGACTGTGTGGATCCGATGGCCTGGCACATCAGAACCACTGAAATATAAGGCATTGGTGGATACCGGTGCACAGTGCACTCTGATGCCCTCGACTTATGAAGGGACAGAATCAATCCATATTTCTGGAGTGACTGGGGGCTCTCAAGAATTGACTGTGTTGGAGGCCGAGATAAGCCTCACTGGTAGGAACTGGCAAAAGCACCCTATTGTGACTGGTCCAGGGGCTCCATGTATACTTGGTATTGATTACCTCAGAAGGGGGCATTTCAAGGATCCTAAGGGGTATCGATGGGCCTTTGGAATAGCTGCTATAGACACAAACAACATTAAGCAGCTGTCTGTTTTGCCCGGCCTGTCAGAAGATCCGTCTGTTGTGGGGTTGCTACAAGTAAAAGAGCAGCAGGTACCAATTGCTACAAAAACGGTGCACAGACGGCAGTACCGCACCAACAGGGATTCCTTGCTCCCCATTCATAAGTTGATTCGTCAACTAGAGAGTCAGGGAGTGATCAGCAAAACTCACTCGCCTTTTAACAGCCCCATATGGCCAGTGCGTAAAGCCAGCGGAGAATGGAGGCTGACGGTGGACTATCGTGGCCTGAATGAGGTCACACCCCCACTGAGTGCTGCTGTGCCGGACATGTTAGAACTCCAGTATGAACTGGAATCAAAAGCAGCCAAATGGTATGCCACCATTGACATTGCTAATGCCTTTTTCTCCATTCCTTTGGCCAAAGAATGTAGGCCACAGTTCGCTTTCACCTGGAGGGGTGTTCAGTATACTTGGAACCGTTTGCCCCAGGGGTGGAAACACAGCCCAACCATTTGCCACGGGTTGATCCAAACTGCATTAGAACAGGGCAGTGCCCCTGAGCACTTGCAGTACATTGATGATATCGTTGTGTGGGGTGATACAGCAGAAGAAGTCTTCACAAAAGGAGAGCGAATAATCCAGATTCTTCTGCGTGCTGGTTTTGCTGTTAAGCGGAGCAAAGTGAAAGGACCTGCTCAGGAGATTCAGTTTCTAGGTATAAAGTGGCAAGATGGCCGTCGTCACATCCCGACAGATGTGATCAACAAAATCACCGCTATGTCTCCACCCACTAGTAAGAAAGAGACACAATCTTTTTTGGGTGTAGTGGGCTTTTGGAGAATGCATGTTCCAAACTATAGCTTCATTGTAAGCCCCCTTTATCATGTGACGCGAATGAAGAATGAGTTTACATGGGGCCCTGAGCAGCAGCAGGCTTTTGAACAGATTAAACAGGAGATAGCCCGTGCCGTGGCCTTAGGGCCAGTACGGACAGGGCAGGATATAAAGAACATCCTCTACACTGCTGCTGGAGAGAAAGGTCCCACTTGGAGTTTGTGGCAGAGAGCCTCAGGAGAGACCCGAGGCCGACCCCTGGGATTCTGGAGTCGGGCCTACAAGGGGTCGGAAGAGGGCTACACTCCAACTGAAAAGGAGATCTTAGCTGCGTACGAGGGGGTTCGGGCTGCTTCTGAAGTGGTCGGTACTGAAACACAGCTCCTTCTGGCACCTCGACTACCAGTGTTGAACTGGATGTTTAAAGGAAAGGTTCCCCCTACCCATCACGCAACTGATGCCACTTGGAGTAAGTGGATTGCGTTGATTACGCAAAGAGCGCGGATGGGGAACCTCAGCCGTCCAGGAATCCTAGAGGTCATCATGGACTGGCCTGAAGGTAAAAAGTTTGGAACACCAGCAGAAGAAGTATCACGAGCTAAAGAGGCCCCACCATACAACGAATTACCAGAAAATGAAAGAAAGTATGCCCTGTTCACTGATGGATCCTGTCGTATTGTGGGAAAGCATCGCAGATGGAAATCTGCTGTGTGGAGCCCCACACGACAAGTTGCAGAGGCCACTGAAGGGAAAGGAGAATCAAGCCAATTTGCAGAGGTAAAGGCTGTCCAACTGGCCTTGGATGTGGCTGAACGGGAGAGGTGGCCAATGCTTTATCTTTACACTGACTCGTGGATGGTGGCGAATGCTTTGTGGGGGTGGTTACAGCAGTGGGAGCAAAATAACTGGCAAAGAAGGGGTAAACCTATTTGGGCTGCTGAACTGTGGAAAGATATTGCTGCCCGAACAAAGAATATGGTCGTGAAGGTGCGCCATGTAGATGCTCATGTGCCCAAAAGACGGGCTACTGAAGAACAGCAAAATAACCATCAGGTGGACCGAGCTGCCAAAATTGAGGTGGCTCAGATAGACCTGGACTGGCAGAACAAGGGTGAATTATTTCTAGCTCGGTGGGCTCATGAGACCTCGGGCCATCAGGGGAGAGATGCAACATATAAGTGGGCTAGAGACCGAGGGGTGGACTTAACTGTGGATGCTATTGCACAGGTTATTCATGACTGTGAAACATGTGCTATAATCAAACAAGCCAAGAAGATGAAACCACTCTGGGAGGAAGGGCGATGGCAAAAGTATAAATATGGGGAGGCATGGCAGGTTGATTATATCACCTTGCCACGATCCCGCAGTGGTAAGTGTTATGTGCTTACCATGGTAGAGGCGACCACTGGGTGGCTTGAAACATATGCAGTACCCCATGCTACCGCCCGAAACACCATATTAGGTCTTGAGAAACAAGTCCTTTGGCGACATGGCACCCCAGAAAGAATTGAGTCAGATAATGGGACTCATTTCAAAAATTCTCTTGTAAATACTTGGGCCAAAGATCATGGCATTGAGTGGATTTACCATATTCCCTATCATGCACCAGCTTCTGGTAAAATCGAACGATACAATGGGTTGTTAAAAACAATGCTGAAAGCAATGGGTGGCGGAACATTTAAGCACTGGGAGAAGCATTTGGCAGAAGCCACCTGGTTAGTCAATACCAGAGGATCTATCAATCGTGATGGTCCTACCCAATCCAGCTCTCTACATACCGTAGAGGGAGATAAGGTCCCTGTCGTACACGTAAAGAGCATGTTGGGAAAAGCAGTTTGGGTTCTTCCAGCTTCTGGAAAGGGCAGACCTCTCCGCGGTACCGTTTTTGCCCAGGGACCTGGATCTACTTGGTGGGTAATGCAGGAAAATGGGGATGTTCAATGTGTACCACAAGGAAACTTGATGCTGGGGGAGTGCAGACAGTAATTCCATGTATATAGACGTGTGCGTGTGATGCATTTGTAATCATTTTGTTTGTTTGCATATGTGTGTATATATATATATATTAAGCGTGATGTAGTGATGTAGAATAAGGGGTGGAATGTCATGGTTTTGGTTTTTGCTTATTCGACTTTCAGTATTCAACATCAAAACATCGTGTACTGGAAGTGTTAATATTCTAACTCCACGTACCTATCCCTATACATTGCGGAAGTCACGGGATCTGACCCTTCCGGGGGGGGCGGTCTCTTACTGCCTGGCAGTGGGTGCTGGAGGGTGCTTTCCTAGCCGTTCCAAGCTTTTTCAGGTTTGACTCGGTCTCGGGAACTCTCTCTCATATCTTATTTCATTCATTAGTCTCAATTTCAATTAGATTGTATTATATTGTATTATTTTGTATTCCGATATCATAGTTAGTAAAATAAGTTTACCTCCATAGATTGTTGCCGCTGTTTCTTTCCTTTTCCCCCTTCCTTCCCATTTTGTGGGCCCAGGTGGGGGGTGGGGAGGGCAGGGGCATACTGCCCCCTGTCACGGGCATAAACTGATCCAGTTAATTCCGTGACAGATAGAAACAGTTGCAAGAGGTGATAGTGAGCATTCTATCCTGCCCCCTAGTTAGATGCCTGGGCAGCTGTGTTTTAGTCAGAAAAACACAAAATGTTTTGGAAGAGACCTTACAGACCACCTAGTTCCAACCCCCCACTGCGAGCAGCAAAACTTCACATTGCACCAGGTTGCCCAAAGCCCCATCTAACCTGGCCTTGAACTCTTTATGGGAGAGGAAAGCTCTCAACAGAACATTTTTCTTCATATATCCATGCAGTATACTGACCTTCCTGTATAAATTTACCAATTTGAAGAAATCGCTAACTATGCAAAACGTGCTCAGAAAGAAAAAGCAAAACACCCAGCAATGATTATAGATGTCAGCAATGCTAAGAATTATAGGCTGGCGCTTGGCTGTTTCTGTTCTGATTCACTCCGAAAGATCAAAGTTTTTAAATCAAAGCACAGCATTCACATCTAAAGATGCATTTAAGTAAAGGGCTTAACACTGAAATCTTTGTCAAAGATGGATGCATTTTCTGAGCTTTCCTTTTGGTGTTGCCCGTGACTTACTATGAGAAAAGTGTAAAAACAAAAAACCAAACCAAACCACATGTTCTTGTAAAAAACAGAAGCCCTTTCAAATGTAAAAGTTCAGCCACTCCAAACTGAATTACTACTCAAGATGACAGAGGAAAGAAGAACACACTATTCAGCTGCATTGGCCAAAGCAATGAGAGTCTTCAGAATGCCCTACATTAATAGGGTTACCACTCATTTAATTTGAACATCTGGTCATTGAAATATTGCAAGTTGAAGTTCAAGTTTTCAGTTCAAAAATCATCACCTTAAAAACTTTATATAAAACTTGCAAATCAGTCAAAAATAAACTGAAACATAATAATAATTATTTTTTTTTAATATCAGATTATCAGACAGGATGCTTTCACAAATTCTGACGTTTGTGAACTTAGAACAAGTCTGGCTTGCACAGAACAGAAGAATTTTCAGTTCCAAAACCCTTAACAACCAAAAAAATACACTGAACTTAATTTGGCTCTTCACCATCTTGTGTCAAAAGGGTTTGCTGACAGAAGCAGAGAACTCATCCAATCCTACCCCTTATATAATAGGGGGTAGAATAGCCAAAGAAGGATAAAATCTGTGGATCATGTTAAGAACTGAGAGAGAATGTCTTTTCTGCTGCTGGGTATCCAGGAAGATGTGAGGATCATATCTGAAAAATGTATGAGAATTAACACAGAAAACTAACATCAACATGAATGATGGAATCTCATTTGTGACTGCCTGAGGACACTTACGGATTTAGAAACCAGACTAACCCATTTCATAGCTATTTGTATTTTCCGTAAAACTGTAGTTGATTTTTGTATATGGGAAAAATAAAATAGTAATATTGGACAGAAGGTGCACTGCACAAAAGGTCTTCTTTTGGATAAATTGATTATTATAGCATCAATGTGAAATTACTCAGTTCTTCACTTCACAGTTTCATATTTAAAATAAATGAGCCTTCCCATGAGCTATAAAATAAATTAATTAGCTTTCATACTCTCTATCCCAACCTGGAACAATATTTGCCTATTCAGCATGGTAACTCAATTAAATTTCTAAATCACCTAATGGATGTGGAAAAATACTTACAGGCCACCTTCAAATAACTTACTTTCATTACTGTACTCACCATCTACACCTCTATCATAGTATTAACACAAAATACAATGTGGTCTTGAAAACAAACTGTCCGTCCACATCATTCTTAATTGTGATTCAGCATTGTGACAAGTAACAGTAACAAAAACCTGAAAACATTTAATACTGGAGGGAAAATATGTAACATTTGCCTGTAACTATACATCCACATATAATATATATAAGTTCAGACATACATACATATGTATTCATGTAAACATCTGCATAGTAGCCACAGCTGTGCCAGTTAAGTCTCTACCCATTAGCTCGTGTCTCTAGACTTGGGTAAATGGTATTAATTAACTCATCAAAATTTTGCAATTATCAAGGCACCTTTGTCTTGGCTATCCAACTGTCCTATGTATGAGGAAACAGAATGGAAAAATACATGGAAAATTCACCGATTTTATACTGACTCATGACTCAGTCAAAAATGTTTAGGGGACAAAAAAGGCTTATGTCCCATTTTCAGAATAACTGAAAACACTACCTAGGGAGTTATTACCAGTTGTTCCTGTGATCTGACTGGTGATATTTCACTTTGTCCAGTGCTGAGATGTGGTTGCTCAGGAGGTGAAATACAACTGCTGATTAGTGGTACACAAAAGACCACGTAAGAGTTTGTGGCAGGAACTAGAGAATACTTTATACTTTTGCCTACACGAACGCTGGAGAGTATTTAAGTGGGAGGACTGCAGTTACTAAAATGAGAACACAACAAGGCATTAGCATTAGATACTCCTGCTGGGGTATAAAAGTGTGATATGCAACTATGATCACTCAGAAAACATTTATTTATTTTGCTTAAACCTGCAATTGTTTGCTTACATATTACCTAAGTATGTTATTTTCTTATTTTAGGCACATCACTGCTTATGTTTTAAAGAAAGTATTCTAACAGATTACTTCTGTGCTGTAGATCACAATGGAAATTGTAATTTAACTAATAAAAAATCTAACGTGCAATTCCATTTGACAACAATCAATACTAAAAAAGGACACACAAAAAAAGAATTCCTAAAGGAATGTTTTTACTCTGGCTTAGTGGGAAGACTGAAGGAACGTTCCCCTCTCCTGGACAATTTCTTCAAGGACTTACAAAGACAGGCAGGATGGAGGAGAAGAGGAAAGGGCAGTCAGCACTGCTTGCCTGAAATGCACAAAGCAGATCTACAACTCATTTTATCATAATGGTAAGCTTGTAAGCCTTCCCCCATGTTTCATATAGTACAGTGAGCAACATCCCAACAATATCAGAAGAGAACTGCTCTTTTGTGCTCTTCACTATCAGAAGCCGTAACCTAGCTGAAACTGCATTCCTGTTATCTTTGCTTCCATAGTGTGTGAGCAACAAATTTGGTCCTCCACTATACTTCCATCAAGTCTCCTCACTGGTAGACAAAACGTGGGAGTACTGGGTGCACTCACATTGTGATTAAATGTGTAGAAGTGATTCTCTTTGGTGCAAACCTGTCTTGTGCCTATACTTGATGCCTTTCAGTGCTTGGTGTCTCAACAGACTGTCACCATTCAGTAGATACACAACCTCATCACTAGCTTAAAAAGAACAATCTCTGCAATTAAACAGCATTTGTAGCACATCATCATATTTCTGTAGCAGAACCCACAATGATGTGCTAATATTTTTCATCAATTAACATTCTGAGACTTTAAATTGGGAATGTTCCATTTCTCTTATGACAACTATATAAAACTGAAAGAAGCTCTACCCTCCCCAAAATAAAAACGCTTGCTTTGAAATCTAGTCACAGGCAGATTAACATCTTGCGATACAATCCCTTGTAGCAGGAGCAGCTGACAAGATGAGTAATGAACTGCATCCGATTATCTTTTCAGCTCTGTGGCAATCATTTTCCATCAGCTTTTTATTCCATAACCAACAACACTGGATAAAGATCACAATTCTGTCATATTCCACCCCAGCCCCCATCAGAGGATATGTTTAATAACGCAGAAAACACATAAACATTTGGAAGTTAAGAGGTCTAACGAGATAGTCTAACATTACTGTTATCTGGGCCAAAATTGCTCCATGTGCTTATTGTATAGTATACCAAAATCCTTACGTAATTTGAAGTCTTTCAGAAGGAAATTGTTACACCTCAGCACTTAATATAATGTTGTTTCCTCTTTTCATATGCAGTATATTCTTTCTTCAACAAAAGAGTCTTAACTGTGATTGATGGTACCTAATACTCAAGACAGGCAAGATTCAGGTTGACATATACATATTTTTCCCATTATAGAGTACAACTGAATTAAACTTATGAACATTAATTTTAACCAACTACAGAAAAAAAAATGGCAAAACAGGATTTTTACTCAAAATCCAATCTCTCCTTCATTCTGATCTCACAGTAGAGAGAATCCACACAGAAATCATAATTTGCACCACTACAAATGGGCTTGGATCAGCCACAGAACTATTTTTGCCATGAAAATCCACTGTGAAAATGCTCCTGTATCAAAACTACACTGAATAAACTAATGATCTACCATTTCTTGCTGAGAATCAAAAAGATTGTCTCTGCTGTTCCTGTGCCCAGTGACTACTTTCTTTCCCAGAACTAACAGCTGATCAGGCACTCAATTTAGTAGCCTCTATGCAAATTTGCAGGTAGTGCAAGATAGCTGGGGTCTGTCTTCCTCTTGTCAATTCTTTGCTGATGGAATTAACTGAACAACTGCCCACTAACATCAACTAGAGCAGCCTTTTGCAATTCTGACCTACTGCATAGCTGTCAAGAACTTGGGAAATAAACATGCTTTTGAAAAACATATGAACTATAAGCAGACAGCTACTGTTATTCCCAGGAAATCAAACTGCATCTGTGTAAAATAGAAAAACACAACATATTCCAGTCTGATCCACCCACTATAATTTTTTAATTTTTAGTACTTCCTATTAAAAAACAGGTACTCAGTCACACACTCCATTCACATAGGAATTACTTTTTCATGGAAATTACACACATAAATCAGAGAAAACAAGTCCATTAGGCTGGACCACAAATGGCAATTAATTTTCTCAGTAGTAGGGCTCACTTTATTACTGAAAAAAAAACATTAGTGTAAGATATAATTCAACAAATTTTACCCTCATCGGAATAATACATGCAGGCAGACTGTTTGACTTTCATTGTATTTCTTATTTACATGAAATTAAGAATGTTCTTAAGTGCTTTGCTGAACCAGCGCCATAATCAACAATCAGCAAAAATATGTGTTCACTTCAATTATTTAGTTTTAACTATTACCATGAAGTTACTATGGTCAATACCATGCTAATATTTCCACCACTGTAAGTTTTTCTTTAGATAAAACTACTAGGAATGCATGATAATGCTGAATAATGACAGAGCCAGGAGACATTTGGATGTGCCAATTCATCCTTCTCATTTGTCTCAGATCAGGAAAGCTCAGCCCAACATGCCTTCTGCATTCCAGGCAAACACTGATTAGCAAACTCTATTTTAAGATAAGTGTTTCTTAAGTAAATCTTCCTACTCTAAAAAAGAAAATGGAGTCTTATAGAAACATAAACACAGGTAAGCATGCAAGTTTAATATTTAATGGCAAAAGTTTAGCACTCTTGATAGCCTAGCTCAGAAAGAGCCTACGTTTAGTAGATGTTGAATTAAAAGCAGCCTACTAACCTTTCCAGAAGAGACTTTAGGCCACACATCAATAATTCTATGCTTATAAAAAGCTGAGATTCAGAGCTTCAAAAAAAAGGGCTGTTATAGCACACAGAGAGACTGCAAACTGCTATCTTCTATGCAGTGCCTTATGTTAAGAACTGACATATTAGTAAGAAATGAAGAAGAAAAATACAAGTATACTGGCATATTAAAAATCCTTTCTTTTTTCCAGAAGTCTCTCAATGAGTCGTACTACAGTTTGTAGGCTGTCCAGTCAGCAGTGCAAAGTGACACTATTATTCAGCTGTACAGATTGAAAATTTAGGTGAATGTTCCTTGTTTACAAGATCACAAGATTGTCTTCACTGGAAAAAAAAAACAGCACGCTAGCAGAATCCAAGTGCTAGAATTCCCCACTTACATGGAATGAGTTGATTTCATAGTTCAAAAAGTATAACCCATCTTCTGCTAATAGCTACTATTAAGTTAATAAACCACCAAATAGTAGTGAGTGAGTACCAGTACCATAGGAGGAATGATATTTGAAGATTTGTATCCACCTTTAACCTACAATAATATCAATGTCACAGCTTGGAAGACTGACTTAAAGTTACCTCAAAAATAAAAGCCAAACAACTTATTCCGTTTAGAAAAAAAACATACCAAGCTCCTCATTAACTTTGCTGTTACAGAAATGAACTCCTTTGAGCTGTGTTCTTTATATAACTATTTGGCATCTGACATGAAATCTAAATTCAATGAATGAGAAAGAAAATACCCCCTTATTTGGTATTAATAAGAATGCAAGAAAATGCTGAAAAGACATATACTTATTTTTACAAATGTCTCTATTTCCTCCACACTGTAAATTTAGAACTAAATGAGTATAATTTCCCATCTGTGAATTATCATATTTGTGTTTGTCTGAAATAGCTATTCCAACATTTAAATAATAAATCTGACCCACTGGTTCTAAACCGGCTTCCCCTTCATGACAATCTTTTCCAACTTATTTTTCCCTGTAGAAATTCTGATACTCTGAATAGAATGTGGAAAATATCTTTATTGTGAAGACCCTTTGAAATGTAAAACAATAAACTGAATATTACCATGCAGCTAGTTGCTGCAGGCTCCTGAAATCAGGCTTTGCATACTAATACATACAGTGCTTTCTATCTGTAATCAAAGGCCATAAAGAAATATATAGGACTCAAGAACACTGTTCTAACAACAGAAGACATTTAAAGGACAGTGTAAATATTTTTCCACCAATAAAGCAAGAATGCAAATGATTCAAGAATTCTGTGCAGCAAGATCTTATGGGACAGAAATAAAGAAATCTATTTGCACTATTTCTATAGCAACAACATAACCAAATGCTAGACTGTGAACAAAACGCCATCACACTCAGTAGTGCAATTAATCAGTAAAGAAAGAGAAAAGATCAGTGTGTCAAATAAACCTTTTCTAGCTTCTCAAAGTAGTCTAGATTAAATTTTTAAAAAGATCAGGGCATATGAATTTTTAACACTGTCTACATTACAATGTTGTAGGTGAACACAAGTCAGTAAATGACACTGTGACTTTAAAAATGACCTTGATTTTTTGTTTTATTGTAGGGCATAGAATTTCATTACAGTGTTGATCACCTTATACCAAGGTGTAGTAGTTACTAGACTTCCAACAATAGAGCAACATTTTAAAAAGGTCTCTTTATGCATCAGACAAAAGAAATAAAATCTTTTTTTCTTTTTTTTTTTAAATATTAGCTTCTTAACTAGAATATATAGAGTGTGCTTTTTCCCAATTCCAATATAAGAATTCCTGTATGATTCCTTAGAAAAACAAATCTGCAAGTAACAAAAATACCTAGGTCTTAAACAGTGTCCTCTATCATCAAAACTACTTAAAAAAACATTAATTAATTCTTTCATGCTTCTGCAACATATGCATCAACTGGACGTAAATGAAGTCAGTGTTTCCAAAAGCCAGTAACTACCCAAGGGACTTGGCAGCTGCCTTCTGCCCACAGAGCTGATTCAGTATGCACAGCTGTAACTCTACACTTTCACCTTGACTGTAATGTACCTCACCCAGGGATGAAGGGGTAGTTTGTTATCACGTCCACTCAACCCCAGTGGCTCAGGTTAAGATTGACAGGAATTGATGATAAAAGGTGACACTGCCATCAAATGTATTTCTTTTCTAATAGTAATCTGACTGTAGTCTAGCTGACTTAATAATTTGCAGTTATCACTGGACTAAATCGGCACAGACCCCAACAGAACTGAAGTGTAAATGAGCATAGGTCATTATGATCTACCAACCAATGCAGCCTTGACACATCCCCTTTATTTACAGCTGCACATTTCTGGCAAAGAAACAGGATTAAAGTCCTAGAGAAAATGCAGTGTCATTAGAAGACCATTACATGGGCTCTGTTCCTCCCATCTGAAATAGAACTGAATTACTTTTAACAAGGCTGGCTGTGGACACATGGATCCATTTGAAACAAGAAGTAAGACTCTTTAATTAGTAAAAGGTTTTTGTTTGTTTGTTTGTTTGTTTGTTTAAAGAGAAATCTTGCAACAGAAGTCAGCAGGAAAATTTGTAGGTTTGAAACTTATAGCATCTTCAGTATGTTGGGGATGACAAACCTGCTCATTCACCTATGTTCAGATCTCCCCAAAGTGTCTTGCTAATGCTTAAATAATAAACAGAAACCACAGCAGAAATGGTGCACAAATAATCCAACTCTGCTTCTACAAAAGATACTAGAAAATAAATCACCTACTTGTAATAATACATGAAAGATTATTTTGTGAATTCAAGTAAGACAATAATTAGATTTTTTTTTTTTTTCCACTTAGGATTATTTTAATTGAGTTAATTGAATGTGAACATGTGATGTTAGGATGTGAATAACTTCAAAGCAGCAACATTTTTTTTAACAAGTTTGGACAGGAGAGAAAAAATAAGGTGAAATGTAAGTATGCTTTGGGAAATAAACACTTATATTTTCCATTTATTTTACTTGTCTGATGTAATTGTGAGGACATTTCCTTCTGTATCATTAACACCTCGTACTGACAGTGCTGACAACTCAAGAAAATAGCCTGCTTACTCACCAAGCGTTCACCAGGAGAGGCAATGATATAAGCCCTCCACAAAACACAGAATAACACTCCCTGTAACTCTCAGCTCACTCTTTTACCCAAAGCCTTACATAAATGACAGGTTTTGCTGTCTTCCTGAGCTGTTAACAAATGTGGACATCAACTGACCAAAAGGGATCAAAGGCAGCTCTGCTCTCTCACAAACAGTGCCCTTCTTTCCTGACCCCTTCCCATTAGTGACAAAACCCAGCTCACTCTACCTATTGACCAGCCCAACACCACCCCCCCAGATAATCATTTGTCACTTTCAGGGTTGTTTCTCACTTTGCAGAACTTTTCACTGATGCCTACGTAGGAGTGACAGACCCAAAATAGATAAGGATCAGAGATCATTTCCAAATCTTCCACAAGGGGCTAAGAGGGATTCTTATCTCCAATTAGGAAACTGGCTGTCATAGGATGATATGCTCTGCTGTGATTTACACTGAAGTCAATTGTCGTTTAGGTATTAAAATAGCTGAAGCAGGATAAGTCAGTACACACAGCAAGAGAAATAAAGCAGAGTAAACTGGAGTAACCTATTAGCTCTTTGAAGGTAAATTAAGCAACTAAAAAAAGTGATTAAACTAACCCAACATTAGGTGAACAAAACTAACAACTTTACATTGTTTAAATCATGTCTGACCCTCAAGATTATGAAAAAAATCAGCCCATCTTAAAAAAAAAAAAAAAGTACCTAATTAAATCTATTTTCCCACAAAACTATAAATCAGAATTTATGAGTTCTGAATTCTTAGCTTTGCTTATCAACTAAGATCAAGTCATTAAAAAAGTGTACCCATAGACTAGGGGGAAAAAAAAGTCAATTCAGTCTCAAATGTATTTCTCCTTTAAATATCTCCAGATCATTTTTTAGGAAATGTACATTATAGTTTCAGTATTTACAGATTAAAAATGAATTTATATTTCATTACTAGCATGAAATGGAACAAGGTACTATCTGGGCACCTGTCCTTTTCAAAGGAGATCTGAATTTCTTTGCACTCATTTCATGCTGTGGAAGAGGACAAATGTGAAAATGTGCAAAAGGGAGAAGTGGAACAAACAGGAGTGTAAATTCCATCTGCAGATTCTTTGTGGTACTCATGTAAGTCTGGGCATGTCAACTTTACTCTTGACTGTATTCAACAGTGAAAAAAAATGAAATTGAATTCTGTTACTAAAAAGAGAAACCATAATGTAGAAAAGATGTGGGTACTGTCATTGTGTTGATGCTGATGAGCACTACTTGTAAATTTCTAAAGTTCTATGCCTCGGTTTCTCTATCAGTCAGATTTTTTAGTTTTATTGTTTGGTTTTTTTATGTTGTTTTTGTTTGTTTGTTTTCTTCTCTGTTGATTTTGTGAATCCTTTAATTATTTTTTTTTTAAACTATTCTTTGGATACTTGGATATAACAGGGTACAACACTACTGAGAATGAGTATGGTAACAGGTAATTAGAAGGCCAGAAGGCAAATTTTTTGATTATAACACAAAATTAGGGAAATGCAGGCAGTGAAAAGAAAGACAAAAAAAATCCTAGTAGAAAAAAAGACAATGATTTAAAAAAGAAAAAGAAAGCAAGTTGCTTCCTCGCTATAAAGGACTTGTGCTTTCAAAAAGCTGGGTCTCCTCTTACACTTCCTAGGACGATACTTAACACTGCAGTAATCAAAACAAGGAAGCAGATGGACAGGCAAAGTGGTACTGCAGCTGCTGCAGAAGATGACTATAATCATAATGTTGACATCAGTAACAGTAATTAATGCACAGACTGTAGAGTGGATGATTTTTTCCTATCTTCTGGTGTGGGCATGCTGCCCTGGAGAATGAATTTAATGTTAGTACCTTTAGTTTGTTTTGTTCATTTGCTACATTTATTAATGAAATTGAATATGATAAAGGAAATACAACTTTTCTGCCATTACAAAGCATCTTCTGTAGAAAGCATATTCTTTCAGTTTCAATTAGCAATAGATGGAATTTTCATTAGTAAATAGCAAATTACCAATTTCTTATTTATTTCTAATTTCAATGTACACAACAATCCACGCTCTCCCATGTGGCTCTCTGCATGTACTTTCCTGAATTTCAGCACCATCTAGTATGTGTCTGAATTTATCTAAAAAACAGCTGTACTGTATGGCATGACTTCACCCACCTCCAGGCTGGAGCCATACCTTTTTGGCAGTACTGTGTCATGCTAGGAGACTTTTAGTAGACCTGGACAAGGATGTACCAGTGTTCCTTAGCTAAGGTTCACAAGGAATGACAACCATCTCCAAAATAGCTGTTGAAGAGTAAACTCATTGAATATGGGACAACTGTGGGTAAACAAATAGATGGACTTCATTTGGGAAATACGATTTGTCACTTGGATGTAATTCAGTGATACAAAGTCTGTGAGATGGAAGGGTTACAAAAGGTAACATGGAATGGGCCTAGCATACCACAGCTCTAAAGCCTTTTATTTTCTAGTCAACTATTCTGCATCTAGCCTCTTTTGAAATTAATTCTGTATGTTTATTTTTTCTCAAGAACAATGTAAGATTTTCTTTGGCTTCCCTTTATTACCATCCTCAACAACTGGAAAACCTCCTGTCCTCTTTTTAACTGCTGTTCTACCAAAGAGGAGAATGAAACTGAGAAGGCACAGGGTCAGGATGGGAGACAGTCGTAGACAATGCAAGTTCATTTATCTCAGCTCCCTTTCCACCCCAGTTTTTCCAGAATCTTCCAGAGTTCTCCTTCTGTCTCTAAGTTTCTAAGCTTCTCTTTAAAAAAAGCTGATCTACTGAAGGGATCCACCCATGCAATAATAGCTATTTTTGCCAAACAAAACATTAAAAAAAAAAAAAAAGCTAAACTTTCTAAGCTTTTTGAGCTGTGGATTATGTTGTTGTTAGGTTTACTTACTGCATTTGTTGGTTTTTTGTTGTTGTTTTGCTTTTTTTTTTTTTTTTCCAACACAGAAAGAGGATTTGAAATCACCCCACAGAAAGGTAATGCTCTATTGGAGCTCGGTTTAATTGACAGATCAACTTATACACTGTGCTTAACCTCCACTGGTTGCTTTTACTGTTGAGAAGACCACATTTGCATGTGAACAGTTTCCCCAGTGTATTTCAAAAATTAAATTCATGTAAATTAAAAATCCAATCATATACATGGAAAAAAGAGATGTCTGCGTAAACACATCTTTTGTTTTCGTTTCCTCTCATCTACCAAGGTTGATGAAAGAGCTTCAGAAGCTTCAGCTACTGTTCCTAACACTGAAAGAAACCATTAATCAAATTATCCCAAATATGAGTAGAAAACAATGAAACTGAATGGAAAGGAATAGGTATTCAAAAGAACAGCCGTGATTATTTTTCAAGGAAAATATTGCCAAGAAGTAGAGAAACAGATGGCTGAAAGTGTTAGATGAAGACACATTTTTCTATGCTAAACTAACAGACTTAATTAATTGCTGAAATCACATGGTATTTTATGGAATGACATTAATGATCAGTAATAAGGACTGACAGTGGTGCCTTATCAGCTCCCTTTAAAGAAAACAAAAGAAATTATTGTAAAAATAATGTTCCTACCCTACAGATGTAACCCAAAGACCATAAAGCTTTCAGCGTTATTTGACTTCCAGTGCTTTCCCATTAATATAATTATAGAATTCTTATCAAGATCTAGAATTTCAAACAAAAGCATTCTCTCGTGGTAATTTCCTTATCAGAATTACTAAAACATATTGATAAATTAAATTAAATTAACGAGATTAAAACTTTACCTTAACTATTTCCTCAATGAAGCAGACATGTGAAATAGGATCTCTTTTCTTTGCCAACAGTTTCTGCAAGTGCTGCACCTGTAAGAAATAATTAATTGGGAGGAAAAGTGCCATCTTCAAATATATTATATACAAAATTGCCTCACAAGTAATCAGGAATTAGCTGCTGAGTACCTGTCCACAAGCAGCACAGATCTGATCCATGAGTTTCTCCATGTTTGTCCAGAGAGCTGCCCGAAAAGCTGCTGTATTCCCAGGTGTTGGCATAGCAGCTCTACCAGGGCCACCTGCATATGGTTTAAAAACAAATAATAGCACAATTCAAATTTCACAGGTGAAACATAAAATACATAGACTGGCGTAAGAAATTGCCTTTAAAAAAGACCAGAGCTGCCTACGCCAGCTTTGAAACAAAGCTTTGTGAATGGCTTCAGCTGTGTTAACTTCTAAACTTCACTCAAATGCTAAAGTTCAGCAAGGATAACTCAAGGTTAATCACTATTACCTGTTTTACTGATTCATATCTCCACAGAAACATCAATGGGCATGCTGCAGCATGTAATAGCAACACATAGCCATCTCAGCTCAGAACTTAAATGTATAGGTGAGCTGAAAGAAATGAAATTCCAGCTGAAGAGCATGCAACTTCTATACCATCACTCTCCTTGAGGGGGCTGTATTTCTTTATTATGATAGTGATATTTTCAGACCCCAAAATTGCTGCAAGTTTTTTAAAAGTGTTAAATTTTCACCACAGCTAATCCTAGTTATGATTTCCAAGCACATGAAAGAGCAAAAAATAATCAGGAATAGTTAGCATGGTTTCACCAAGAGGAAGTCATACCTGACCAACCTGAAATCATAAACCTGATGGATGAAAGGGGAGCAGTGGATATTCTCTATCTAGACTTCAATAAGACTTTTGACATTGTCCCCCATGAGATCTTGATAGACAACCTATTGAAGTATAGGTTGGATCAGTAGCCAGTTAGGTGGATCAAAAACTTGCTGAATGAACAGGCTGAGATGATGGCAGTAAGTGGAGCAAGTCTAGTTGGAGTCCAGTAATGAAGAGTACCCCAGGGGTCAATACGGGGTTCAGCCCTTTTAACATCTTCATAAATGGTCTAGGGAATGGGATAGAGCAAAACCTCAATAAATGCACAAATGACACTGTGTGGAGTGGCTGACTCACCAGAGAGCACTGCTTTTGAGAAACAAAACACCAGCGGGCCATCCAGCTGCAAAGCAGCTCTGCAGAAAAGGAGCTAGAGATATTGGTGGACATCAGGTTGAACAAGAACCAGAAATGAGCCTTTTCCACAAAGAGAATGTTTACAGTATTCCTTGCTGCATGAAGAAAAGTGTTGTCAGCAGGTCAAGAGAGCTAATCCTCCTCCTGTACTCAGCCCTGGTGGGGCCATAATTGGAGTACTGTGTACAGTTCTAGGCTCTAAAGGACAAGAGAGACATGGACATACTGGAAAGAGTTCAGCTAAGGCCAAGCTGATGAAGGGATTGAAGTACTTCTCCTACAAGAAGAAGCTGAGAGAGCTGGGACTGTACAGTCTGGAGAAGAGGATGCCCATCAATGCCTGTGAATACTTGAAGGGAGAGTGTAATGAAGATGGAGCCCAGTCCCAGAACAAGAGGCAAAGGGCACAAAGTGGAACACAGCAGTTTCTGTCTGAACGTCAGGAAGCACTTCTTTACTGTGGAGGTACTGGAACACTGGCACAGGCTGCTCAGAGAGGTTGTGGAGTCTTCTCCTTGGAGATCTTCAGAGCCACCTGGATATGCTCTGCATGTCCCTGCTTGAGGAGGGAGCTGAAGGAGTTGGACCCAGAGGTCCCTGGCAACCTCATCTATTACATGACTTTGTAATTCAGTGATGTTGCCAATGTTCAAATTTGTCCCTCCATAACTGCTCAGTATTCTTTGGTATCTGAATTAACATATAGGAACTACATGTGGGAACTGTGCAACATCTTCTCTTGTTAAAAATACTGCCTTGAAAGGAATTCCATCTGACAAAAGCACCACAATGTTGTCTTATGTTTGTTCCACTGCTTGCAGACAATCTCTATCCATACTTTCACCAACACAAAGAAAGCAAAATTTGGATTAATCTTTCCATGACAAACTCATAAGAGAAGGCTGCAAAATTGTAAACTAATGAGGACAACTTCCTGGGCAAGTGAGGAAAATGAGGATGAAAAAATAATGGAAAACCTCTTAGCACAATAACAATAGACTCAGTCTGAGCTTTGTATTAGATGATTTCTAAGACATATCTACTGGCTAAAGCAAGCAGGGAAACATTCCTACTGACAGGTTTGGATGTGAGTTTCTTCTCTTTGATACAGTATCTTTTTTCTGTTAAAACAAAGCCTGTAAAACAAATACCATACCTCTTGTAACAGTTTGAGATGGTTGGGTCAGTACTTTGATATCCAAAGCATTTTTTATGTTCTCCTCCAGGACTGTGCAGTATCCATCCACCACATTAGCAATGGTATCCTTCAGAGTTCCAAGGTTATAAAAAACTTGAAGAGCAGTCCCCACTTGAGTAGGACTCTAGAGAAAGATTTTCAAAAATGTCAAGTACCTTTAACTGCAATGCGGATTTCTCTACTCATGATCCAGGAATCATTTTACAGGATAAGTTCATCTTAAAGATCAGACTGCTAATCCATTTCATTTAACATTAAATAAACTGTATGCATAACAGTTGACAGGGTAAAGGAGAGGGATGATTTCCTTTGTCTGCTTAGCAATGCTTAGCTTTGCTCCTTCGGCAGTATCCTCTGAATAAGAACAGAAAAATGGAAATTGGAAGCACAGTTGGCAATATATCCTGAGGTGGGTTACCAGTGATTGATTCAATAATTCCTAGGTTAGTTACAGTACAGCTATAATCAGCTATGGTGTAACTAGTAATATTGTTTCAACACATAATATTTGTTACAGTGCTGCCATTTAAGTGCTAAACAGTGGATTAAATCTCATATGGACTTAAAAGAAAAATACTAACCTAGGGCAAGCAGAAGCAAGCAGGTCAAGACCCCACTACTGACTGACGCAGAAATAAAGATTGTATTTCTACATTTCTACTTGTGGTGCTGATATTAAATGTCACATTCTTACATTACTCATAGCAGAATTAAGAATACAAAGCAACACAATGATTACTTCCAAAGCCTGACAAAAAAAAAAAAAAAAAAAAAAAGGAAAAGGAAAAGGAAAAGGAAAAGGAAAAGGAAAAGGAAAAGAAGAAAAAAAAGAAGAAGGAAAAGAAGAAAAAAAAAGAAGAAAAAGAAGAAGAAAAAGAAGAAGAAAATAATAGAAAAAGGAGGAAAAAAAAAGAAAAAGCTATGTATTGGAAGCTTTACCAAAATATAAGAGAGTAAAAAATTATCCAAAAACGTTTCAGGTCCATTGTTTCAGAGACCTTTTATTAAGATTAAATTCCACTAAGCAACACTACCCATTTGCACAGGTGTTGTTCAGCAATAGAAAAGCCTCAACTTATTGCCTCTGGGAACAAAGCACTGTCATCCAGATACTGACTACTCCTTTTTCCTTTACAATTTGTAGGCAATTAGTGGAGGGGGAGATCAGCTGATCATTCATACATCAGAGATGCAACTTTTTGTCACTTTTTTTAGTGACCTCTGCCAGCAGAAAAGAACATGGTTTGACAGAAATCCTTGCACCCAGACAGGACAGAAGCACCTGAGACCACTGGCACATCCCACTAGAAACCCCACTCTGACTTTCCTCTAGCACTGAAGCCCCATGCCATCACACTGCTCTTGCTTCTAGCTCCAGCAACAGCAGCTGCTGACTTAACATTAAAGGAGTCTCTACTGCAAGACTCATACAGCTTGGCTTCACCTTCCCCAGGTAACACTTTTCTTCAGTCAGACATTGAGTGAAAAAAAGTGGATGTGCTCATGTAATTCCCAAGTGTGAGAACCTTGCACTGATGCCACACAAGTAAAACTACGATACGGCTGTTGGACTGAGGATTTGTTGGTACATTCACTTACTGCAACATGTTTCCTAATCTATTAATGAACAGTTCATTCTCACAAATCTATTGTTTCATAGGTGACAGTGCTATAAATCCATGTCCATGGCATTCTTTTTAGGTTTTTGTATAACTAAGAAGATCAGAATAACAGTTAAAGCAAACAAGCTAGATCCCATCTCCTTGCTCAATCCCAATGAGGAGTTCCCACATTTAATGAAAAGCAATGTAATATTAGGCATACAGTATGGTTTGCAGACCTTACACTAACTGTACCAGTTTCTTTTTCCAAATAGTGTGGGCGTTAACAAGCATTCCTAGCATAGTATTATGGGTCTGGGACTTGAAGGTTTAGTTTTCTGACAATTGGGTATGCTGTTAAATTTCTAGGCATCCTGTGGGTGTGCTTGTGGAGGAGGAAAAGTAAGCCATAAAGACTGGAAGATTAATGAGACATCAGAAAATGAAGGATAGCATAATGCAAGAAGGGAATTTGGGGATAGAATGAATAACAGAAAGAAAATATAAATGGGAAGTGAATGGGAAATAGAATGAAAAGAAAAAAAAAGAGTGAAACGGAAAGGAAGAAAAGCAAGAAAGGACACATCCCATTTATAAGTCTGAAATTGTTCTGATTGCTACAGGCTACTTAAAAATTTTTAAATCCAGACACAGACTTTAAAAAAAATCAATATTACCTTAATGCAACACTAACAGTCAGACATCAGTAAATGCTCATATATTAACTGACAACAAAAGAAACAATAGCATCAAAAGGCAAACACAGCACTGTCTATCCAACTTCAAATAACCTATAGTCAAATACTTTCCTGATAAATAGGCAACACCCATAAAAATCCTGTGATCCTCAGTGCTCTCACAGATTAGCAAACTAACCCTGCTGCTGGTCAAGAAAGATATAAAAATGTGTTGTCACAGAGCCTGGGTTCTGTCTGTATCAGAAGACCTGGTTTTAGATGCAGGATGTCAAACAATTCATTCTGAAGTTAGGAATAGTTAGGGAATAACCCAAGCTAATGGAAACCTGCTATGCACTTAAAGGATCTTTGAAATTTAGCAGCAAATGGAAAAACAAAGATTATGCAGATGCCCTACTTCTTCTTCCTTCAAGCTGTGGAGTGGCTGCTGACAGGGGTTCTAGTTCATGTATTTGTCCTGTGTAACAGGGATTAGAGATACATTAAAACCCTGATAATATATTATAAACATACACAATGTTAATCTCACCACAAAAACATCTGTGTTTCATTTGCCCACAACAGGCAACATGAAGTCCATGGTGGGTTCAGCACTAGCCCCAAGAGAATTGCATTTGCTATGCACAGCTAGTTTCTAGGTTTAGACAATACATTAAAAAAAAAAACAAAAATGAACATCTCTTGGGAACAATTGTATTATGTGCAAATAAAACATTGGAAAGCAAGAAGGAAACATAAACATTCAAGAAAAATATATTCAAGATTGCATACACACCTCAAAATTAGACTGTTTACCATTAATACACACTGAAAAAAAATTAGACAATCAGTACTGCTGAATTTGCCACCACGAACAGACTTCCTTTATAAGAAATTGCCTCTAATATTTTTCCTCTACTTGAGCAAGCTTAAAGCTGAACATTTTTGCAAATCAAGATTGTCACAATTTTTCTCAAACATAAAGATACCCATTAGCACCAGGCACACAGAGATGGTACCCTCGTACCAAATGCTCCTTTTCTCAATCACTCAAAACTGTTTATTTTAGTAGAATCATTTTCAATCGATTTTATACCATCCCACTTGGTTCTGTAGAATATCACAGGCAGGGAAAAAAGAAGTGACCTGGAATAGTTCTGTAGTCATTCAGTATGAATGTTTATTTTGCTTTCACAATCTTATCATGCGGTTGTTTTCAAGGAAAGCAAACTAGACACAATAACCTCAAGATCCTGCCTGGTCCGAGACAACATTTATTCTGTGGAGTAGAACCCTATTTGGTTACTTCTTTTCCCAGAGAGAGAATAACCCTGTGAAGACTAGATAGAAAAAAAGACAACATAAATGAATACCTACAAAATTTCTAATTCATAAATGTCTCCTATAATTGAACAAAGTCTTTTTTTTTTTCCCCCTATCAACACTGCAATCGTCTATTTTTTAACGTCCACCACCATAGGTTTTTATCTTGTCACTGGCACTACCATTATCTGAACAATTTTCTGAAAGCGTAGCTAAATAAAAAGCAATTTTCTTGTTCATTATTAGAAAAACATCTTGAATGAGCTAGTCTGCTCCTCACAAAGAAGTGTGGTGATGACACCGAGCTAATCTTGGGACAAGAAGATCCCTAACATAAGGCTGAACTGAAAATAAGAACCTTAGATAACAGGCAAAATTAATTAGCTCAAGTGCCTAAAACACAGCTTCCAAACTAACATTCTATCTTCTCTGGGCATGGGATTCACCATGTGTCCTGGTCTTCTCCAGACAGTGCAGTCCCAAGGAACTCAGCATCTGTTTCTTTACACAATGCAAATCTGTCCATATGACCCAATGTTGCAGGATTTTTACCTGTGTGGACTATCCATATTCATAAATGAATTTCACAAAATATATCTGGTCATACACTACATCTGACTATTACAACTTCATGACGAGTTAGTGTTAGGTAAGTAACAGTCTTGTAGTTAAATTTCAGAAGTGCCACATAATCAGAATAGCCCTCCATGGAAATTCTCCTTAGTTCAACTGTTCAGAAGCATCATACACAGGGAAGTCAAGCTCTGACCAGTTCCTCACTTAATCTATATATAAAACATATGTAGATATTAGATATGTAGAAATGTAGAGAACAGCTGTGATTTCAATGTAATACCATACCTTTATGCCTTTTATAGTAAAACTTTTACTGTGCCCCATACACACACACAGACAACATGACAAACCACAAAAAGAACTACATAGGTTGCTTAGCTAAAGGAACAGTCATCATTACTGACACGTTCATGAACTCCATGTATCACTTCAATAGGGTGGTCTGATGCTATGGCAAGCAGCAACAACCACGAGGAATATTTTGAACAAAGACAAAACGCTCCCTGGTCCTCAAAAAAATAACTGGCATAAACATACATTAGGAGAAGAAGAGAGCACAAACTGAAATAACCAAATCCGCAAGCTTACAAACATTCACTGACTGGAAATATAAAAGTTATTGTAGTTCTACAGGAATAAATTAAAAAAACAAAACACAAACAAACAAAAAAAAGCAAAGTACCAGAATGGTATTTTGGAGTAACTATGACTTGCACTTTGTATTAAATAATTTTATTTGACAGTAGATTTACTGTATTGGAAACTATTTCAGTTACTTTGCTACATGTACTTCACAGCTAATTTTGTTTCTACGAGTCAGCTTTTGCAATTTCCAGCGCAGCACAGCTGTACAAGGTCACTTCAGACACCTGAAAAACCAACCCTCATAGCTTCTGCAATGGTTTTTAATATGCTGCAAATGCATGCACACATATTCTGATAACAATAACTCTTTATGAGTCTGAAAATCCCTGGTCAGCTATTCACTTACATTATTTTCTCCTCGCCTCTTGCTACAGTACATCTCACTGCTTCCTTCAAGCAAGTTTTTCTCTGACAGTGCTTCCACCCCAAATTACAAGAACTACTTAAAGGTGAAGTGATTGAGGAAGGTTTTGTAACTACTTGCAGATACCAATTACAAGTAGATCTTAGTAGGCTCTTGCAGAAAACAAATGTAAAAAAAGGTAAGAAGTTAATCAGAAATTGCAACTCAATTTACAGAACTCAAAAAGGTAAGAAGTGAAAGAAACCAAGGCCACCCAAAATGACCTATTGAACAGTTAATAGCTTAGTAAGACTTGTTGGAATTCTTGCTCCGCAGTAACACTTTGCTATTTTAACTGCAGGAAAAAAAAATAACAAAAAACTAAAAGTAGAAATTAAATGGCAATTAATTCTACAGTATTCTAAAAACAGTATTTTATTTCATTTCCAAAAGTCCAGGCCTTGAAAAACTTAATTAGTATATCACAACTCCTAAAAATGAACCTACTTTGGAAAGCATATCTATTTGATCATTATCATCCCATCTGTCTTTTTCTCTGTTTATCTTTAAAATCCAAGCAATACATGAAAAGGTTAAATTGACAATGTAAAATCAAATACAGACTTTTTTCTAACGATCTTCCAGTTCTTATTTTGACCTTTGCGGTGCTTAGAGGAAGCATGAGGTTAAGATGTTATATTTTTCTACTGAAGGCAATGCTGACATAACAAGTTGGTTAGACACTAAAAAAAAAACCCAGATTTTAAGCCTTAAGAGGCAAAAATCCCAAAGGTAACCATTTAAATAAAGCTAGGTCATCATATCTACCTTCTGTCAACCCACGTTTGGAATACACAACTTCCTGGTGTAGAAGAACTTCTACTTTCATGAGGAAAACAGAGAAAAACCTCATTGCTTCCTTCAGCTAGGCCAGGTTTTTGTTTCTTAGAGTAGTAAGAAGAAAATAACAAGAAGCACTGCGCAACAAAGGTTGAGAAAAGAAAGAAAAGAAAGAAATAGCAGCAATAAAATACTAGAAAGCAAAGAAACAAGATTTTTCAACACAGCTAAATAGCTTGCCAAAACACTTATTCTCAATAATAGTGTAATCAAAGCAACAGATGGCTAGGAGCTAATGGAACAGAAAGGCATCAGGAACTGTCGTAAAGAATTATCTCATGAAACATCAAGCTCTATTCCAAAGTTTACCATGCCTTAGGCTATCAACGTGACAACAATTTGAGAGTAAGTATCCGGCACCTCTGAGGACAGATCAACGAAAGCAAGTAGACCATTTCAATTAAAACATTTATCTTACAATGCTATATTTGTGCTCAGAAAGAGTATAAATTCAGAATAGAAATCATACAAAATGCTAAATCTAACAGTCTATAAGAGCATGGGGGTATCTGGGCCAAATCAAACTTCTTAAAATGCATCTCACACCTTACACAACTTGGCCAATCTCTAAAGCCCTAAAGAAGCAGTAGGCCAGTCAAGCTGAAGATGAGGCTTCACTACAGAAAGCCCAGTTACTGCTTTCTGACAAGGATTAGAGAGTAGCATCTCTCCTGCCCCTATGCAGCTTCAAGTTGCACCTGCTGACTGAAGTCCATGACTGAAGCACACAAGAACACAAAATTCATTAGTACTTCTGATCTCTGATCTGCAGGTTGTGAGCAGATGTTTTTTCTCACTCCAGAATATCATTATGCATGTGCTCACTCTGCTGACTGGTTGAACAAAGCCATTACAAGCAACAGAAATCTTAGGTTTTACTTCTAATACAGTTATGATCAGGAATGAGCACGATAGAGAGCTATAACTTGTTTGTTCTTCTCTGTTTACAAAAAAAAAACCAAAAAACAAAAAACAAAAAACAAACAATTCCAGACTAAACACCCTTTAAATGGTATGTTCTAAATGATTTAAATACCTACCAAAACCCATCTGGGTTTTCTTGTTCCCCTGTGAGTCTCCACAACAAGATAATAATTACCTATGCAAGTGACAGCATCTAATTTCTAGAATCAGCGTTACACATTGCCAATAGCTCTGAAGTGCCCTCAAATATGTTAAAAGTGACACATTTTAGAAAGTTATTTTATTTCAAATTATTTTCCATTATTATGTGCATGTTTAACTGACCGGGGACAATACTTGCAGCAGGAAAGAAGGCAGATAGATGAAAGGGGAGAAGAATAACAATAAAGTGCCTGATTCGATCAACATGGAGGACATTAGGAACTGCAGCGCTTTGATACAAGAGTTCTGCTTTCTGATGCAACATGCTTTCCAGTTCTGTATGCCATTTCAACATAACTCAACAATTTAAATATTTTGTTATCATAAGAACACCTCCAAATGTACAATTATGCAGAATTTCATGTGGAATTGAATAGCAGATCGATAACACAATGAAACTCATTTTTCAGAGGTGACTGAGACAAAGAACAGGTTCCTAACCTGAGAAAAAAGGCAAAATGAATTATATTATCTTGTTTAGATGAGTATCATGGCTTTTCAATCAGATTTTTCACTCTGCTCTATGCAGATGTGTCTTATTAATGCCTCATACGTTCTTCTTGGATCACCTAATTGCATTACTTCTGAACCTGTTAACAATCAACAGTCAACAGTACAAACCACAAATAGAATTACAGTCTGGAAAAGGCATTTAACAGTAACATACTATCTTATTTGGAGAGAAACAACCTTCGTGTAGCCTTAGTTTTGAAGGGAGACAGATACACTAAAGTACCAATTAAATAGACTGGGATTATATGGAGACCCAACCAAAGCCCGGGTCAGTCTCTGCTGGCAGAATTTCATACCTACTGTTTACCTAAAAGTATTTAAGCCAAACAGAAACCACTTCATTCAAACACTTGAATGGACAAGGACTTTGGAGGAAGAATACTTTATTTGAATGGTGATTAAATTTGTCCTACAGTGTCTAGACCCCTGTAATTAAAGCATTGCAGTGTCTGTGACGAAGAAGAGCCTCTATGGTTCTCATTCCAACCTTATCTCCACTATTTTCAATGAAATCTAATATTAGCTTGCCTTTCTTATTTGGAACAGCAGAAACAGCACTTCCTTATTTTGCAGCTCTGCCTTAGCCATTTCGCATTTCACTCTCCACCTCTCCTGTAGTCTTGTTCTCAAAACAGACCCTTCCATTCATATCTTTCTTGGCAGCCACCTTCAGTTCCTAAACTTACTTACCAGTTCCCATACTCACATACTGTTACCTCAGTCTCCTCCATCCTCCCCTTAGAGCATATTTTATTTACAAAGCCTTTCACAGTTGAGCTGCTCATAGCAGTGGCCCGTGCCTCTCTGCATATAAATGGCTGAATCAATTAGCATATTTGCATTAATTATCCTAAAAAGCATTAGAATCAGATACTTTCCTGTCCTTCTATAAATTAGCTAGCCTCAGTGCAGTTTCAGTTTAGCAAGGTGGTAAGAACTGACCCAGATGTAACAGTTGACATGCTTCCAGTCCACAGAAACCACCTAAACAGATGGACAACCAGAACACAGCAGATTATGCAGCAGCCTCTAATTTAAAATCATTTCAGTCTGAGAAGAAAGCTGAACTCAATGTTATTAAACATTTCTCTGTTTTCATGACTGATATTCTATGCCGAATAATTTTTTAGTGATCACAGATGACACTTACTAATTGGTATGAAACCAAACTAAGTGTTTCACATTTCAGAACTGCTAGTCTCAATGGGAAGATCTAAAACACAAGGTAATTTTTTCCTAACCCACACAATGCATAGCTACTAATTCCAGAAGATATGTAAAACCAGCAGAGCTACCCAAATTCTTTGAAAAGCATTACCAAGCACTACGTTAATGTGTATTTAAAATGTCATCAACAATGGAAGATTACGCTTTAACATTTTGTTGGCAATTGGCCAAATTAATCAAGATGAACTTTCAGAGAAAAAAGGACCATGAGTGAATTTAAAAATCACCCAGTTGATTCTCTTATAAAACTGTCGCTAAACAGAACATAAGGATTTTGGCAAACAGCTAAGTGATGATTCACCACAGAGTGAAGGGATATAAAACATTAATGACTTCTCGATTTTCACCTAATACTTTACCATAAAAGACAGTTAGGTAGAACTATTATACAGATCAGATATATTTTCAGGAATATCCATTTATAGAAACTATTTATAAACCACTTTCTTGCACTGTCATAAAAACAGGAACAGAAATGATGAGATTAGCATGGCCACTGAATAACAAATCCTTACAAATAAACACCGGAAAGTGCAGGCTATTTGATGTGCTGCACTGGAAAGTACAGTGCAGTACTGGATAATGGAGTATTTTCAAGTCACAGATTTTCGGTCTAATTCTGCATTTATGAGTCACAAACACCTACAGGAAAAAGAAAAAAAAAAAGAAGGAAAAAACCCAGACATATAATCTGTCAATCCATTTTGATTAACCACCTATCCAAGCTGGGAGCAGTGAAGAATTTAAAAAATACTGCCCCACAGTTGGATATCAATTACATTAAGCTTACTAAATTACCTATACATAGGGCAAGTGCACAATGGCAAAGTGATATAAAGCTTTCTACATCGCAGCTGAAAGCAAACAAAGTCCACACAATCCCATAATCTGTTTCTAAATTCAGTATATACATTGCAATAAATGCACAGATCCATCAAAATCTGAAAAATCGGAATCTCACAGCAGAAAGAGACAATCACTATGTCTGTTATTTTCAAGGCTTTATAATCTAGCAGTAAAAAAGTCAAAATGTGAAAATAAAATCTCCGTTAATTTCATAAGAATGCCCACTTGCACAAAGTAAAAGATGAATCAGCTAGTTTACAATGACTTCTCCACTAACAAGTCTTTTTATTCTTTCTTTTTTTCCTTAACAATCCTTTTAAGAAAAGCAGTATTTCTCTAATTTAAAAAAAAAATATATATATATAACATTTTCATTAACGTATTCTCTATTTACTAAATATTGCTTTCCAATACTTCTAACTAGCAATGAATGTGACCAAGAAACGTCACAAAATACATCCAGGAACTTGAATAATTAGAGGTAAATGAAATTCTTTGGTATTTGCACTCACTGCACATTTTTGAGATTTCCTTTAGGACACTGTACTTATTTTAGTAATAAATCACTGACATTCCAAACATTTATTATTTCTATTATCTTTTTAAATCACATTCATATATGTCTTTCTACACTGGTATGGATCAACATAGTGATGAAACAGTTCACAAGTTTTAAAAGGCACTATGAATGTAACAGGAGAAGAAAGTGAATCCACCAATCTCAGCATTGCTAGCAGCATCACATCCGTGTCATTTTTTATCTTCTGCACTTTCTACTAAGAGCTGTAAGAACAAATGCATTTGGTTTTTCATTGGCAAAAGCACAGGAAACAAACATCAAAAGTCTTGGGATCTTAGACCACTTTCACATTTACTTCACGTTTTCCATCTGGAAAATAAGGACAATCAATGATCCACAACTGAGATCTATGTTAAAGGTATAGCTACCTAAATATTGCTGCACACATCACCAATAACTTATTTTCAGTTTATAATTAATTATTTCAAAGAAGAGAAATGCCTGTCCACAATTTCTTGAGGAAAAAAAGAAAAAAGCAGATGGAAACATTTACAAGTTAGATTTGATAGTGATGTGTCTAATCAACCAAAACCAATATTGTCAACACAGCACTGGAACAGATTCAGTAATTGGGCATTTTTAGGAATCAGATCATAAATGTGTTGCAAAATACATAAACACAAGGCCAAGCCCAGTAATGTATTTTCCCTTAGTGAAAAGCAAGAACATGTATCTTCTTATCAATACATCCCTTTACACTTCCTTCCTCTACAACTCTGCCTCTTGAGCATCTGACAAATACTTTTAGTTTTTAGATGCTGAAGATTCTCTTTCATTTCAAACTGTTGTCGTGACAGGTTTCCATAGTGCTTCCCTGCAGCAGTCATTGCTTCTGCCTTCTCTATTTCTATTTTAAAAAATAACTTCGAGTAGCAGAAAAGGAAGATTAAAAAAAAATGCTTAAGTAAACTGCCTCTGCATTATAGCCAGAACAGCAACAGAAAGGATGCAATGTTGAAAAATGCTGTTTGCTCTCCCATGCTCCCAGGTTTAAAGTCACTGGAGAGAAGGCAAACTTATTTTTATAATCAGTTTCAACCACGTTAATTTCTCTGGTAAGAGGCAACAGCAGTGCAGTTAATGAAAATTCAGTGAAAGAGCAGTTCTTCTAATGGCTTCAATCTGTTTGTAAGTTATGGGGGAAAAAACCCCAATTCACTAAGTAGAGTTTGGCCTCAGGAGCTTGTGATGTGAGTACCAGCAAGTCACTGAGGCTTACATGCCCCAGATGAACTCCAGCTTCTCAGGTGCCAAGGACACGCTGCCCCCCATGGGCTACAGCTGTTCTCTCATTTGACCCACAAACCCTGATTCACACCATCCTCATTTAAGGAGATTCAAGTTCTAAGCACAAATGAGTTGTCTGATCTGCACAAGTAAATAATAAGACGCCATAAACTGGTAAAGATGAAGGTGCCAGAAGGACAAGGCAGAGAACAACATGCTACCCCCCTAGACCTTCTGGAGCTGCAGGGCAAGGCACTTTTCTAATACATATGAGAAACAGCTCAAAGCCCTCCAGGGTTGGAATGACATTGGGTTTCACTCCCACTCCCTGAAGTTGTGCTCCAGGGCCCAAAATACAGAACACACGCACTTCCATACTCAAGGCCTGTAATACTGTAAAACACACTGTAAAAAGCCTTCGTGCTCCAAGGCCTGAAATACCGAACACATTTCCTTCATTCCTTCCCTCTTTCCTTCCTTCTGTGTAGTTAGACAAGCAGCCACCTATGCCTAAAAGGCTCGGGTACTTAAGCTGAGGAAAGGTATTGGCTTGGGAATGCCAGCAAAGCAATTTTTGAAAGAGCTACAAACTGCTCTGTGCCTACAGAGCAGGAAGGCCAGGTTATGGATATGGGCCTTTCTCTCTCTCTCCATCCCCATTTTTATTGCTGTAATGCTTACTGTGTGGCAAGACTGAAGAGCATCACAAATCTCTCTGGGCCTCTGTTTTCCATCGCAAAACAGAAGTGTTGATACTTCACCTCTATTGCAAAGATGCTCAAAGGAGTTCTGGTAACACGGATAATGGATTTATTTAATCTGAATCAAACTCAGGAGAAGTTTTACTGGAAAGACAAATCTCTCGGATCAAAAACAGAAAATACAGAATACCAGGGAATAGCAACAATATTTTACTTAACACATCTGGAAACAACATGCAGTAAATATGAAATCTGGCACGGGGGATTTCTGGCAGATGTGAAAAGGTTTTTCTGACTCTGTACATGTTTTCCTTCTGCTTGAAACTTGAGTAATGTTTGTGATCTAAAAACACGTTTTTTGGTTTATCCTGAACTCATCTGACAAAATGTTACAGATTAGTACTCTCTCTCAGTGAACTGATCCATTAAAACCATGCACACAGTTGTAGCAGTTCACACAAGGACTACACAACACAAGACAGCTGAGCACATCAGCTAAAAACTGTATTTTCTCTGCTTATACATCAGTAGATGAGGCCACGCAGACTAACAAAATCAAACACACTAAAAGATCACGCATATTTTATCTTTCACAAGAAACAAATAATTTAGTTACTCTAATCAAATAAACATATTCTGAATGACACACATAATAAAATAGTTCTAGTTTTCTGGTATGCCAGATGACCTAAACTGAGATCAGAATGTCATTTAAACCACGTACTGCTGACAAGATAGCAGATGATTGAAATCCGTGCAATTTTTTTTGACAGAAGTCTAGAGGAATGTCCAGAAAGGGATCCTCAGTATATAATACTGTCCTTCTGTGTTCAAATGCATCACTGCTATGTCATACATATTATTAATAATGACACACTACACAAGTTAAGATCAAAAATGTACAATTTCTGTTTTAACAAAATGCTGCTATCACCACTGGAGAAACAGTCTATCTGGCAGAACTGGGAGATCCGAGCAAGTTTTGATTAAGGGATATTATCTACTGTCCCCTTCAGTTTATTAATGTAGTATGATGTTGACTGTGTAACATCAAGCATTTAAATTCTGAAATGCATATATATTTTTATGTATAAATTTATATTATTTATATAAGCTCTGGAGCTTCACCCAACCTAGAGAAGCACTGCGTCCATCTCCCTTCAATGCTAGTGTTACTCGTATTTTCAAAAAACAATCTCTGATATAGAAACTGAAAGTTTAATCTGATAGTTATCTTACACAAAAATTATCTACTCATAATTTGTACTTAAATTTCTAAGACATAAGCTATAGTAAATTCTTTTTTCCTGATTCTATTATCTTTACATATGCACTATATTGAGTGAGCGAGTGGGAGTGGTGAGTACAGCACAAATATTTTGAGTGAAATTCGAGACTAGATGCCTTCAAATTACTTGTAGTATCTTCGAAGAACATTACTCCTCAAAACGCCAAGAAACTTTCTCTTTGAGTATACTTACAAAGCATTCCTTGGGCATGCACTGAGTCCCAGCAAACCACAAACTTACACTGCTTGGCCCACTTGGGCTGTATTTCAACACTGTACTCAAACTGAAAAGCTTTAGCATGTATCAGTACCGAAACATGTGGTGAATGCTTCTACTTGGGAACACGTGATTCAGGTTCAAATGTCTACAGCATCCATTGATGGAGACTGCCTTTTCTCTGACATTGCCTTCTGTTTCCACAAGCTTGAATTCTTCCCTACTCTATTTAATAAACATTCTACATAACATGCATTTTATCAGTCTGACTAGCAATTACTTAATTTTTGCTCCTCTCTGTCTCTGCTCAGCAAGTGCAACAAACACTCTGTCTTCCCAAAGTGTACAGAGAAAGCAAACCCAGAACATATACGTGACCATTTGTTTCAGTGCCTCTGATAACTTGGATTCAGATGAATCAGAAATAAGCTAAAAATATTGGTAATCATGGAAAAAAACTGCATAATACAGTCTTTCATGTTTTAGCATTTCAGAGTAAGAGCTGGAAATAGTATTCCTCCCACACTAAAAAAATTGAAGATATGCAAAAATTCCCACATGCAACTTTATTATCTATTATTGAAATGGAAAAGTGACAACATTGGCAAAATTTTGCCATTTTTGGTAATAAAATAGGAAAGCAAATGAATTGGCTTCTGTCATGAATTTTCTAGTGAACAGCTGGGAAGGAGGAGGCAAACAGCAGTATCCCAAAAGCCAAACTGAAAAAGATGAGCCACAGATTGAGAAAAGGTAAAAAGAGCGCCCATTTCTCTTTGGTTTGATATAAAAAAGGGCAAAACAAATAAAAAATAAATACATCTCTAACCTGTCAATAACAATATTGAGTGGTTATAGCTTATATTTCTCTCTTAGCTTATAGCTTATATTTATCTCTTAGCTTAGGTGAACAAACACTTCACAAGACACCGTTATCATCATATTACCTCTATCTCTGCACAAAATATATGAGTCTTTAAAATGTTCTCATCCTACCCAATACTTTGTTTTCTATCTTCTGTCTTTTCTATTTCACTAAGTCAGTGGCAAGCTTTGCACTTCCTTTGACTCAAGCCTTTCTCCGTAAGAAAAATAAAACATTACCACAGTGAGGAATTAAAAGTCAAACTTGAGTCTGTCTCAACTATTCCTGAGCATACAAAAATGGATGAGGAGTTATGTGCATCCTTATAACATAGATATAGTTTAAATTAGTAGTTAATATTAAAAATCTTCAATATGTAACATACATGCTTTTAAAAAACTAATTTACTAAAAACATGTACATAATTTATCTCAGTAGTTCCATACTGGAATATAAATTCAAGGAAAGTTATTTTTAAATAAAGTTTATTATGGTAAAATGAATTGTGTGATTCAACTGAACTTGAAAAATATCCTTGGCCATATCCAAAGAAACTTGAATATGGACTTTAGTAATTCAAATACTATTTCAAATAATATTTGAAAAATGTTATGTATTTAATACCATCTCAAAATATCTGCAGTTGCCTTGGAAATTAATTAGGCTAGCAATTTAATCACTTATGTACTAAAAGCACTTACCAAATGGCAAATTAGTATCAGTCTGTAACTGTTTTCTTATATGTAGACTCAGAGGACTTGGATTTTATACTTCAGTTAATTAACATCTTTTTTCCCCCAACTAGTTTTGCACAAGTACTGTGTCTGCAGTAAACTGCAGCATACTGTTCTACACAGTCGTAGCTTTATTTACTGTTGTCTTAAAATACAGTTAGCAACACACTCATCTAAGGGTATTATCAAAAATGTAGTTAAAGCTACATTTGTTTAACTAACAAAATGTGTAGCTGTTGCTTCTAAGTTAATTATGAAATTGATTATTTAAAAACATAATTACATATTCCACCATACAGATACTATTTCCCCTCTTGTTTCTCCAGCCAGCTGCATCCCCAACACCTTCCCCTCTGACACCAGGGACTATTTATGTACTAAGCAGTAATAAAACACAGGATCCTGCAGGATCAATACTCTACTGACTCAATGCCTGACCTTCAGTAGCAATTCATCCAGATCGCTGTCTGACCATCTCTAAAACAACAGTCAAAGGTTTCTACAGTCTCCATGGTACTTTCCTGGCTTACACCCTGTACTATAGATAGCCTGAAACAAAAGCTAGACACGCATGAGAAAAGTTGTTAAAAGGTCCAGCTTCTTTTGCACTACTTGTTCATTCCCCTCTCCGAGATGCTGACATCTCTGCTTTTTGGAGTCAAGGTAACTGTGAAATGAGAGAGATGCACATCTTTGTAACTGTTCATTTTTGATGTAATTTTTCTAATAAAAGCCACCTATTATTGTAACAAACATCTTCCACCTAAAATAATATCACTCTAGGGAGGTGGCTATTATTTCAATGCTATTGTTTCTGCTCTGACTCTCCTGATCAAATATGACCCCATTCCAGAACCTCTAATAAGATAAAGGAAAAACCTATATTTGGTGCCACTTACAAAATTTTTCATGGGGTTTCAATCTGTCCAGAATCAAAAATGGTTGGAGGTTTGTGGTCAATGGCTCTATGGAGGAGCCACTGGTGGAGAAGCCATGGTGGAGGCCAGTCATAAGGTGTCCCCCAGGCATCCATCTTGAGACCAGCACACTTCAACATCTTCATCAACAACATGGACAGTGGGGTCAAGTGTGACGATGACACCAAGCTGAGTGGTGTGGTTGATACAAAAGAAGGAAGGAATGCCATCCAAAGGCACCTTGACAAGCTCAACAAGTGGGTCCACAAGAATCTGATGAGATTCAACAAAGCCATGTGCAAGGTTCTGAACTTGGATCATGACAAGCTCAGATTTGTGTGCAGACTAAGAGAAGAATGCATTGAGAGTAATCCTGTGGAGAAGGCTTGGGTGTTCTGGTGAATGAAAAGTTTGATGCAAGCCAACAGTATGGGCTTGCAGCCCCAGAACCAACTGTATCCCATGCATCAAAAGAGCGTCCAGCAGTGTGAAGGATATGATTGACCCCTTCTGTCCATGTGATTGTCCATCTGGAGTAATATACCCATGTTTGGGACCCATAGCACAAGAAAGATGCAGAGCTGTTGGAGAGGATCCATGAAGATGATCAGAGAACTGGAGCACATCTTTTATGAAGAAAGGTCATTTTCAATCTTAAGAAGACTCCAATGAGAGTCTTCCATTGCTCCCTTCCAGTATTTAAAGGCAGATTATAAACAGGAAGGAGACTGACATTTTATGTGGTCTGACAATGATAAGACAAAGGAGAATGGTTTTAAAATAAAAGAATTAGATCAGATATTAGTAGGGAATTTTTTAGTTAGAGAATAGTGAGGGACTGGAATAGGCTGTCCAGAGAAGCTATGGATGTCCAGTCCTTGGAGGTGGCCAAGGCCAGGTTGGATGGGGTACTGGGCAGCTTGATCTGGTGGTAGGTAACCCCGCCCACAGCAGAGGGTTGGAACTATATGATCTTTAAGACCCCCTCTAGCCCAAGCCATTCCATGATTCTATGGGGAAAAAAAAAAAAATTCTAATTTCTTCAAGTGAAGTTTTTCAAACAATGAAAACAACGAAATTCTAGGAAAAGCATGAAGAAGTATTTCCATTTGGATGTAAGACTCTGGAGATTTTGTTTCTTTAAGCCTATTTCAAGCAACAGTGCTGTAAAATTTCATGCTGTTAGCTCTACCCAGAGAAAAAAAAAAGTGGTAGTTATTATAAAATCAAATAAGCTACTTACAGACATAGCTGACTACCAACTGTATCACTAATGGTGTTCTGGAGTCCCACGGACAATCAGCGAATACCTTGCTCCATTCATCATCATCATGTCACAGTGGCCAAGTTCAGCACAGGTCAAAGTAGCTCTTCCCATAAAATGAAGGTAACTGAGCAAGGACATTTACAGGTTTTACAAAGTACCCACAATTTAAATACACAGGTAGATAGAATATGGAAGATGTATAAACAGGAGCAGGATATTCAAAATTGACAGCTAGAGGAGACAACAATGGCTCTTTTGTGAGCTAACATCCAAGAGATGTTAGGTCCTTTTTTTTGTGAGGCTGAACACCATTAGAACACTCAAATGATGACAACAGTGAAAACTTAGCTATCAGAAAGAGGCAGCAAGAACACACTCAATAAAAGTTGTAAGTTGAATGTTCAGTTCAGTCTGCTTCTCTACCTTCCACCCTTCCACACTTCCACACTGCTTATAACCCCCCTGGACTACATTAATTATCTTATTAAAAAAAAAAAAACAAAAAAACCAAAAAAACAACAACAACAAAAAAAAAACACTGCTTTTCTCTTCTGTATAATCACTGTGCACTTTTCTTGAATGCATTCTCAACAGGTAGCAGGATGTATGCACAGTAATTCCATATGATGACATGTTGCTGCCAGTTACTGGATTAAGACAAGTAACATAAACTTACATCATGAAATTAAATAAAAGCTATGTGCTTTAATCCTTGGAAATCAAAATTGGTGTTTTTCCACTGAGGATCCTAACATAACTAAATTCACTACAACCACAAATTAGGTTCAACTATACCTCCAAGCTATTTTTGACACCTCCTTTGCCTGCTCTCTCTTCTTGTTCAGTTTTAGTAATAGTCAACTACCCAGACAAAAATAACAACTTCTAATTATTTCAGAGAAAATTAAAGGTAAGTGAAAATAAGACTAATTCTACAGTCCTTTCTTATTTGCTAAGGAACATATCATGACAGATAATAGATTCTAAAGAGAGAGCACAATGAAATACTTCTGAAGGCCATGTAAAAACCACACATAACCATGTTTTCTGTAAGTATACAGGTGGAAAGGACAAAAATGTAAAAAGGAGTGGTATAGATATAATGGTTCTTTTTGGCTTTCAAGTGTGTGTTCTTGTGAAGCTATGGATTCCACAGATCTTCTCTTGCTGCTTTTGAGAAAACATGCACTTCTGCTTTGCTTTCTATACCCATGCAGGTCTGTGGTAGAGCAACAATTTCATTAATTCACAAACTTGGGATTCCCTGCCTAGATCAGATTCTCCAAAAGACAAGTGGTCTCTGAGATTCTTACCAAACATCAGATAAATATCAAGAATAAAGATCAGATGCCATTTCCCTCTCAAGCCATAGAGAACATTCACTCTAATGGTTGACAGACTACTCCTTGGACAGGATTATTTCTTGAAGTTCAATAGGGTTACACCTCGTAGAATTTCACCTTATTCTTCCTCCAAGCCACTTGCAAGGGCATATTTCACCCTGCTAGTGCTTTGACATAATGATGATGGCTCTGATTATGGCACATAGGTTAAATGCTCCAGCTTCAAACAGCGTAAAGTTGCAAAGGTCAGATAAGGTGATCTAAGTCTTTCCTGATGTGGATCTATTCCTCTGTCATAAGCAAACTGAACCACTTTAATTGTTCTGTTAGCATCAATTACTAGAAGTTAAGTGCAAATCAAATAATTATGATCTGGAAGAAACAATCTTTAGGTAAGAATACTTTTCTGAAGTCGCACATAGCCAAATAACAAATATACAGTAATGTTTTGTGTTTTTTTTTGTTTTCTTTTGTTTTTTCAGAATTCTAGAGGGAAAGCTTTACACACACATACACACACACAAAAACACACATCAGTGGTACAACCATATTAAAATCAACCATTTAATAGTATGGTCAACCACATCCCATTAGAAGGTTTTCTAATGAACAGTGCTTTCAGACAACTAGCTCTTCAGGTTTTTCAGAGCTGGAAATATATGGGATATTCATAAATCCCTAACACTTCTTAAAAGAAATAAAAAACATTTCATTAGAACTTCCCTATTCCAGTAAAACAGTATCAGATTAACTGAGACAAGTTCTGAATATATTCTAAACACAAGAAGTTGACTGAAAAGCAACTATTGACAGTTAATTACAGAAAATGTGAAGTCAGTCTAAAGCGTGGAATACCTTCAGTGAACAAACAATGAGAAGGTCAAGACAGGCAGGGTTGGTTTATAAGCCATCCAAAACAAGCAAATTGTAGAAACATTATCAGCCTTTTACAACCCTATAGCAATTTGCCTTATAACATCTTCTATGCAGCAAAACCTAAGTAGCTTTGAGCCAAAGAAACAACTACACACAGTTTAACTTTTCAAGTTGTAAGGTGCTCATTAAGTGTATAAGTGCTTCTTAGTGACACAAACACTACATCACTCAATCTTCTACCTTAAGAAAGTCACCACCACCACCACCACCACCACCACCACCAATCATCATCTGTAATTATCCACAGTTTTCTAGCCAACTCAGGTACATTTCTGACCTTCTTGAGATATTCTAGATCCATATTTTGATTTACAAATGAGTCACAACTCTACATGTCTCTATTGACCAAGCCTGGAGAAAAAGAGAACGTGTCACCCTTCACATTCTCAGGTCAGCAAGAGTGGCTCTCCCATTTGCAATATGCAAGATGCTATTTGCACATTTGCAATACATTTCTCTGTTCCAAATAGGCAGTTGTTACTTAAGCTTTATGTATTTCAGTTGTTTTTTAGCCACCTGATCTCTAGCACACTTCAAGTCTAGAGCATCCACTCACTTAACATTTTTCTGAACAGAAATTCACTATTATAGTAACTTGGGCTTATTTTATTTTTGAATTAAATCTTGGTCCATGATCGTTTTTCCTGCAGAGGCATCTGTCAGCAAAACACACAGAGGAGCTAGACTTTGTGTTCAGCCCAGTGAGTTTAAAAGGAAGGTCAAGGAAAAAAGAAATGTTTTATTTTGAAAAGATGACATGAACAATCTGCAATGCATTACAAAAATGAACCTATCCTTCCAAAATGACAGATTATGATTTCTTATTTTTTTGGCAAACTCATACTATGGCAAGGACTTCTATGACTTGGCAGCAACAACAACAAAAATCTTCCATTTGCCTTACTGATTTGTTCTGAGCACCGAATCCTTATTCACTATCTTCATTTGCTGACAAAGTACATAAGGCAGCACTACAGAAATTATGGCTTCTTACTGCTCATTTGAACTTGCTAAACCATTATGATGGGGAAAATGCTAGTTCCTGTATGTAAATATCTCAAGGATGATATAAATACTCTTTAAACTTCTAAGGGATCAAAGGATGATCTGATAATGTAAGAATAAACCCTAAAATATATCAGTTTCTTCTCTAGGCCTCTGTGCTGCAGGGTCCTATGCATCCATACAAAATCGGCAATAAGAACTCAAAGATGAAATCCAATCCTGATCCAGTGTGGTAAAATGAGCTGTCTCTCTAACATTAGCCTCTGTGGACATCCATGTAAGGTATCACCTTCTACTCTGCTGTGATGACCATGACTGAACAGTTCTTGTATTAAAGGATCATGCTTTGGCTCAGGCACATCAGTGGAGTGCTGAATTTCATCAGTAGGCATTAAGATAACTCTCCAAGGAGATGGAATTTAAACATGGTTTCATACTCCAAAACAACATGTTTTTCATTCAGCTGAAAACAGCACTTTCAATACTCAGTTTTGTTTTACACGCTGAAAGTCTTTGCTCTGCATTTAAAAGTGCTCAACAGGCTAGAAAAAACAAACAAACAAACAAAAGCCCAACAAAACAGCTGGACTTTCAGTGAACAAAATCCAATTTGCATTTGTCCAGAGTCAGCTGCATTCTCTTACATGGCTACAGACACTTCATTCAAGGTCAGGTAGTCCATCCTAACAAAAACAAACATGTTTTACAGATCTTTAACTCATGAAAAATTTTCTTTCTTCAGAGAACAAAACAGTTACGTTCAACCTGATGTTCAAACAGGACTAAAAGCGGGTTGTATCTAAACAAATTTCCCAATAATTCCTCACAAATCCTCTGAACCTTGTGGAATTGCTGTGACATTTAATGCTGTTTTCTTTTCATTAAAACTTTAGATCAGAAACTTCGTACAACTTACTTCGGGAATAAATACTGTTTGATGAAGGGCAAAATAATGTCCAGGTGCATCTCCCTTGCTTTTTAAAGGAGTAAGAAGCAAGAACACTTGCATTAAAAGGGCATTACTTTTTCAGGGACCTGTACTGATATAAAACAGATAGGTACGATCAGGTTCCAATGGATTCCTAAAAGGGAAACATTTGGGCTAATAATAGCTATTTCCTGGGACAATGTCACCTCGATGAGCAGCATGAAATCATTTATGCCATACACAGGCAGAGAACTGATGTTCTCAGTAGCAGTCAGCAAATAAGGATCAATTTTTTATATATACATTAGTTAAACTGTTTTTTAACACTTGTTTTTCATAAGAATATCTCTTTAGGAACTCAAGATTTCTCTGTTTAGAGGAGCTTATTAAGTTCCCTTTCTTAAGCAATAGTCATAATGTGAAGTGTGCATGGGATAACTGGTATTAAATTTCTAGCCTTGAAAATGTAACAAAACTACTGCATTACAGCATGCCATGGTTTCAGATAAAACAGCATTAACAGCACACCAATGTTTGTTAAGAGATTATTTTACTCAAAACCTCATATAAACTACTAAACCAGAAGTAATTCACCTTCTAACAAAACCTATTATTTCCCTCCAATCCAGCAAGCCGCCATATAGAAATGTGCCTACATGTCATTAATGCCTGTGAAACAGCTCATAAACACAGAAATGCTGTTTAACTCCTTGTTTGAAATAAGTAAATGGTAGCATGTACAAGAATTAGCAATTTTTCTTCTGAAGTTTCTTACAAAAATAATGGCAATGTAATTCTTGCTGTTCTCTGTACTTTTGGAGTTCTGTAACATTACTGAGAAAGCAATAGTGATAGCATGTGGTTGTTATGACTGAGTGTACGTTTATTTTTTAAAGCCAATTGCAGAAATAATTAACCATGGCTCCTTCAGTTAATCTCCTTAAGTTAATCTCCTTAACTGAAGAAGCATTGGTAGCAGCAAGTATATACAGCACACTCATGATTTTACAGAAATATGATTGTGAAATAATGTTGAGGAATAAAAAGAATAAAGTTTTGTAAAAGTTTGTGAGATGCAGAGAAATCTTCAGAGATTTTTGAGACTTTCAATGGAATTACTATATGTAAATGACACACATTAACAATCCTGAAATTTGAAATGTCACCGTTTCAATGATGCTCTATAGAAACAACTTCATAGGTTCGAGTGTTAGTATTTAATAACTCAACTTTCTTACTGTTAATCTGTGACTGTTGTGAGAAACATCTCCTAGAAAACCTTTGGCAAGGCACTGGCACAGGCTGCCCAGGGGGGTGGTGGAGTCGCCATCTCTGGAGGAGTTCAATAAACAGGTAAATGTGGCACTGGGAGATGTGGTTCACTGGGCACTGTGGTGATGGGCTGATGATTGGAGTAGATGATCTTAATGAACCTTAATGATTCTATGAGGTTTCCTACTGATCTGAAACTCTGTTGGACAGCTATTTTATGATCTGTCTGGAAAATGCAACAAAACCAAAAAAAAGACAGCTTTCTCCTTCGAGAAGGGCATAATTTTTCACCAAATTGTCCTAAAGTAAGTATTCCTGTATTTGTTTCCTGGCACCACTGAGAAATATAACCAGCATATGCTGTTAACTTCACAAACTGAAAGTTCAGAATTTCAGAACTAATTATAAATCTGCAACAGCAATTTAGTCCCCTGTTGCCTGCTGTTGGTGGTGTTCTGAGATGCCATTTGATTTAATGATCAGGTTACTTTTTCACCAAGTAACTCATCACTAAATGAGAGGAGTTTTTGTACTATATTCCTGATTGGGTAAAGGTCAATCTAGATCATCAGTATTTTGTCTCCTCTAATAGATCCATAAATAATTAAAGAACCATGTTCAGTCAGAAGTTTTCTATCTGAACTCTTTTCCATCAAAAATGCTTACGTTATTATTTGGGGGGGATTATGTTGTATTGGATTTTTTTAATAGTCTTTTTAATAAAGAATTAGCAAAGACTCCATTTCAAACTCTTCATGTCCATTCTTAGTGTTAATGGAATACGAAAAAATAAATTTAAAAATCAAAATCAGCATTTTATCTGAAGGAAATGCTTGTCTTCAAATTCTTTTCCCTTCCTGAAGTCTCAGTTCAAAGGACTTCTCACTACTTAACAGTTGCAAGGAGTCTGATCAATCCAGACATCTCAAGGGATTCTGGCAAACCTTATGGATAAAATTCACCCTGTCCCCTGCATATAACAGTCTACCAAAGTAGAATAAAACAAGACTACTAGAAATAGTGAAACAGGTTGAAGACGTATAAATGTTGGGCAGTTTCATAAGAGCTGGAAAGTCTAATGGATTCAACTTTCTTTCCTGTGGTTAACAATCTAGTGATTGTTTTAGATAATTACATATATTTTACTTGTTCAACTGACGCTTTTTTTATACTTCTGAACTTTCTTGTGCTCATTTTTCTGAAATCTTTCAGAATCCTATTACTGAGACAGTGATTAGTACAGTTATGTTTAGTACGGAATATGGCCATATTCTCAATTTACATAATTATGTGAATATCTTCTCCATAGTTTCTTTGGAAAAGCAGATGCATTTCAGACAACATCTAAAGCAGTGAGTCAAAAGGAAGACAAGAAAAGAAAGCATCTTCTCAGCAACATTTCTGATGTATTTAATTGTTCCCTTGACTGGTGGGATGAGCGATACTTGGATTTTTTTGTTAGCTCTGTGCTTATGGTAAGTAATGTCTTACTGCTTATCATTTCTTTAAATAATAACTCTTAACATCTTTAATCTCCGTTATTTCTATTGCATTCGTCCCTGTAATATGTATGAATTTGGTAGGGATACATACACACTCTAAAAATCCAATCTCAGTTATAATTAGTGGGAAATCAGCTTTCTAAAATAGTTCAACAGAGTCATAGCTATAAGTGGAGATAAATTTTGCTAACTTTAGCTCAAGAAACTGAATACTCAAATGCAAGGATTTTTAAGTCAAAGACTCAAACTATTCTGGAAAGGAAAGTCAGAGCACCAGGAAAACACTACCAGTTGCTCATCCCTCTTTTTTATATAATCACAAAATCTTTAGAGTTGGAAGGGACCTCTGAAGGTCATCCAGTCCAACTCCCCTGCAATGAACAGGAACATGCACAGTCATATCAGGTTGCCCAGAGCGTTATCCAGCCTCACCCTGAAAGTCTCCAGGGACAAGGCATCAACCACAACTCTAGGTAATCTGTGCCAGTCCCTCACCACTCTCACCATAAAAGATTTTTTCCTTATATCTGCCCTATTCGAGCTTGAATCTACCCTCTTTGAATGTGACTGTAAGCAAAAATCTGTACAAAAATGTTGACCTTAAACAACAGAAATGTTGATTAGAAAATCTTTCTTTCTAGAAAATGACAGAAAAAAAAAAAAAAAAAAAAAAACCACCCAAAACACAGCAATCAAGCAATAAGGGTGACTTAAACAATACAAGACTTATATCACTCTATAAGAACATAAGAATCATTATCCAGCAACAGTTTGCTATCCAGTCTTCAAAGCTGTGAGTTGTGCAGAAAACAAAAATAAAAAGCCTTTAATAATTTATGGCTGTATCCCACAAGATAATGTGATGTTATTTCAGAATTCCAATTTAATGATTGGTCAGACACCGTCTTAAAACTCCAAATGTGTGATCCTTTTTGTTTTTTAATTTCAGAGTAGATAGTCCCATTTTAGAACCTAATTTGAGTACCAGAGAACCAACTACACTAGCCCAGAGAAACGTCAGTCCTCATCTTAAGTGGAGATATCCACCTTAGAAAGTCTATTTCAACTTCAGCATTGTCTAAAACTCATTTTCTTTAATCCATCTGGCATAGAGAAGTTGTAAATACAGAAGTATTAATTCTGTTCTTAAAATAACTGTCAGCAGCGGGGGCTGTAGAAAGAGAAGATAGCTCACTGATTCATTACAAAATATAATAAGGAGTATTCTACTATTGCTCTCCATGAATGATATAGGTTATAAATGTTTTCATTATCCAAGCTGTAGTACTTTAAGAACACAATTTACATTTAGTCATTGCAAGTCTATTAATTAAACTATGCTTCCCTAATTACATCCAGAAAGTACCTTAATTGCCAATATACTTGAGCGAATTTCCAGAAACTTGAGTTGAAATCCAAACAAGACATTAAGGAGTGTAAAGTTCTCATAAAACCAAGTCATTAGCACTATCAGTATTCTGAAATTAGCATCTCATACATCACATTTCTGTTCCTAAAAACTAAACCACCAAAGAGCACTGTAATATTATATAGTCTGATTGCCATAAAGTAATAACTTATTTACATTTGACTGCACAGCTAAATTACCTTCTGATATGCACAAGGAAATGTTAATACGGTGCTAAATAATAGCTGAGATGGCTTTGTCAGAACCAAATCATGCCAAACCAAAGTAATCTATTTCTGAGACAGAGTAACGTAACTTTGAATGAGAGATGGATAATACGTTTTGACTGGGAGCACGGCTGACACTATTTTACGTGACTTTCTCATAAGCAAGCCAAGAAAACATGGTCCAGATTGAACTATCATAAGGCAGACATAAAGAACCGGGTTACAATGATAAAGACTAGTAATAGGCATTGTATTATTGTTTTTAATTAAAGAAGCGTCTCTGTTGCTTTTTTTCTCACTTAGGGACCTAAAAGCAGCAGGAGATTATTAAAATGTGCATACGACATGCAATAAGCCATGATGATACACAACTTCTCAAACTGGACAGGCCTAGAATTCAAAAAACACAGGCATTATAATCTGTTTAAATTGAAATGACATAGTAAGGTATGTGGAATGTGAATTCCACTCACATCAACTTGAGATCTTTCTGGTACGGGTGTGCATATTTTTTAAGAAGTCTGCCTTGTATTAAAAACATTAATGCAGTGCTTATCAGTAGTCATTACAGTTGTAAGTTGGTAAATAAAAAAGAGGCCTATGAGATGGAAGGAGAATGGAAATGGGAGATCCTGAACAGTACACTGGAAAAGAAATTAGCTTTGCCATCCCTACTCTGAACTGTCAGTGCCAAGGTAAAACACTTCCACATATATATAAAAAATTAAAAGGGACTACTGACAATCAGTCTTGACTAAAGTGGTATTAGGAAAACTATTGCAATTACAACTTGCTTCCTCATTCATTATTAAAATTCAGCTGCCATCCCCTCTGTATTTTCCCTTGTTGAGCAGTGCATAAATGGTGAACTTAACTAACATGAAATATAAATAAGGCCACAATGAGTTATGGAAAACAAAGATGCTAACACACCTTATAGAAACTGAAATGCGTAATACTATTATACAGGAAAACATCACAGTGTTTTAGAACATTTAGTACTTCTACCTGAGGCATAGAGTATTTAGTAGTATAATTTCCAAAGGAAAAGAAAAGGGGAATTAATTGCTTGTTCATAAAAAATTTATAGAGATATGATAGAAATAGTCTTTAAAGAAGTTTAGTGTGCAAGAGTAATTATATCCAGGCACAGTTATGTGTCAAGATGCAGGATTAAGTTCCCTGTTCCACATGCAACTACAATGCATAATGTATGAGGTAATCTGAGGGTAGGGAAAAGACTTCAGCTGTAGAATAAAGAACTACACTAAGAACTAATTTTTAGTTAAAGTAAGTAATCTAACACTTCTTTAAAGTTCTTATCATTTGTTTTAGAGTTAGAAGAAAATATCTAGAAACAGAAGTAAAATCTATATTAAAGATTTTCTTCTCTGATGATAAAATCCTGAAGATATTCCCAAAAATTGTGGAATTTTTAAACTGAAAAGAGTCATTCCAAATTACACACAGAGTTGATTATAAACAAATTTGCATTTTAAAATAATATGCACAAGAAAACAATTTTCAGATGTTCATATGCTTGAGTGTTATTTCCATGATTCACTTTACATTTGCAGTAGATTTCCTGTGTCAACCACCTTAGACCAAAGACTTTATTTACATGGCTTTGATGTGGTTTCCTGCACTAAATTTTTCAAAGTCAAGACTGCTCACTCTTGAAGAGTCGACCAGTTATCAAACCCCTGCTTTAAAATGTAATTTGCAGCTCAAAATATTCATTCTGTTTCATACCTTACAGTTCAGATTCTAATGAATTAAAGTCTGAGTCTAACACTCACGGGTCAGACTGCAAGAGCAGGAGGCTTGTTAGCTCAGCATAAAAATCTACAAATTCATTAATTTTATCATTGCTTTAAGTTATAAGAATTTAAGAAGCAAAGAAATAACCTAAGCTCGATATGGTGATGCTTTCCCACCACCCTGTACAGAAGATACTGTCAGAGGGCCTCCAGGAAGAGTGCTATTTGGCACTAAGAAAAATACCCCTGATCATGAGACAAATTTAGTTTATTCAAAGGTATGGTGGAAGTGTTGATGCCTGGGGAAATTAAAGGGAGTAAATTTTCCAAATACGTAGAAGAATGGCCACTAACACCACAGAAAGAGAAAATGTCTTCTGTTGTGCAAGGATTGCTTGTATTTACTTGTACAGCATTTTGTAAAGCAAATTCCTAGTTAAAATTTTAAAAGGAGATAAAACAAGAATCATGTAGAAAGGAGAACAGAATGAAAAAAGCCTCACGCACTAACTTCTCCTTAGGCAGAAAAAAATCTGCAGCAAAAAGCAACTGAGCGACAGCAATTTTATACCAAGATTTTCTATTGGTGACATCAGTGCTTCAGGAATTTAATTTTACATATGCAGTAACAGAAAAAAGCTATAATAAATAAATACTGACCTAGATCTTTTTTCAGGAAAATACTTCATCTAACATTAATAATAAAGAACAAGGTGGCTTAAGATTTCCTCAAATAAATTGAGGCATAAATGGTAATAAATGCAAGAATAGCAGTAATGCCCTTTTTTTTTTTTTTTTTTTTTTTTTTACAATACCGATTACATATTGCAAGATATCTGAATTTTGGGGAGGACAAGAAATCAGAAAGGCTTCATAACAACAATCTCAGGGGAACACTAAAACCTGCAGTGCAGGAGAACATATGGCACCCTCCCATCTTCCTCGCTGGTAACTCCTACTCCAGCACACATTCCTCCCCAAATGAATATACATTTTAGCTTTGCTCACATACAGTGCTCAAAGAGGGAGGGGGAAAGACCAAGTGCAGTTCATTCTCTTTCTTCCTCCCTCCTGCAGAAAAAGAGTTGTTATGTGAAAACATGCACCCTCTGAGCTCTGGGGAGGGAAGATGTATCAGCATCCAATAACCTTTGTTAAATGAATACTTTACAATTAGAAAGATGAAACAAAAATATCAACACGCTGCCCACCTCGCTTAGAGCGTGGGCAAACACTCCCATGCTCACATTCCCTGAGACTAATAGAAGCAGCAGCAGGGGTGCGTGCTTTGGCATAGTTTGGCAACCAGACTGCAAAGGATAAGCTTTAGCATGAATTAATTTTTGCTAGAAAAACCAAATATTATCATGGCTATCTTTGCAACTCTTTTATCTTGGTAATGCTGTAGCAACACTTCTTAAAATGGGGGCTTCTCTAATGTATGCTCCCCTACTTTCCGATTAGCTTTGCACTCCCAACAGCATTCACCAAGGAATTGCTGCTCATTCCTTGTCGAGCTATAAAGCCTTCTCTTTTGGAGAGCAAGCCACGAGGGGCAAAACTGCACATCCAAAAATGAACCAGGTGGACCTGCAAAGACCCACACATTTGGATCTCTGGCTTGAACACTTCAAAAATTCCAGTGCTGCTGTTTACCTAGCAGGAATGCTGGATCTGCCTTGGGATTTAAATGGAGTATAAAAACGTAAGATAGAAATTAACCTTTATCAGTTTAAAAAATAACACAAATTTATGAGCATTTATCAAACCCCAAAAGCAAAGAGAATGTCTTCCTTTTTTGTTGTTTTTATAGCATAAATGTTAATTTTATACCATTCACTGCAGCTGTCTGAATATATATATATTTTCAGACCAGCAAACAAAAAGAGTACCTTGCCAGAAGAAAAACAGCAAAGGAAAAAAAGGACAGCTAAAATAGTGACAGGGAAAGGCATTAAAAGAGATCATGGCACAAACATGGTTGGAATATCAGATACAGTTTTCAGTTATTAAAAGCTTTTGATAAAAACAGACTCATACGTGGACTATTTTCAGTTAACTATCTATAGCAGACACGTTTGCAACACTATTATTATTTATTTAAGTTAATTCTATCTCTTCCAAAGAAATTTTAAGATAGGGGGAAAAAAAAGGCAACAACAATCCCCAATTAGGTATTAGAATTTCAGCCAAAAAAACATCGTAAACACTGGCATTACCATGTGCACCACATTCGTATCACATGAATTATTTAAGTTGCATTAAATATGCAAGTCTGTATCCAAGCGGGTTTTTCCTGAAAACTCCAGTCTTCAGCTTTCTGCTATTTTCAATATTTGCTTAAAGGCAGTGTTTTTTACCTCTTGCCTCATATCAACTAATTATGAATTCCTTACACCATGGTTACTACCTGACACAGAGAAAATGGAAAAAGGGGAAACTGTTTCATGATTCATTTGCTATTCACAAAATCTTATTGGAAGTGTCTGCTTTGCAGTTTGATGAAAGCTACTCTATCAAACACATGTTCAGCACAGGTACAACTAGTAGCTAAGGGCTCTAACAGATGATCAGCTAGAAACATCTGTCTGTCAACCCACCTAAACCCATAAACCCACATCTCCTGCAGCGGGGTCCTGCAGACAGTAACTCCAATGCTAGCAAGGAGGAGGCAACTTCTGGCTCTGCCATGTTTGCCTGAACCCTGGGATGATCAATAGGAACAGCTAAGACAGAAACACAGAGCTCTCAGATGGCAGGTTCAGCTGAGGTCACAGTCTGAAAATCAACAGAGGTCTGACAGGAATATGGGAGTACAGAGACTTGTCTTAAACGTGTGTATGGCAAGGTGCTGTGACCTAATAGGAGACAAGATCATTCAGTTTCTCAGTTCTCTGCTTTAATATGATCTCAAGGAAGAAAAAAAAAATCTTTAATCTTTGTCTAATCAAATTTGAAGGTTTGGCTGAAGCCATAACCTAAATTCTAGTCCTCAGTAAGTATCTCAAACTACTCACAAAAAAAAAAGAAAACTTGGGTTTTTCTTTGCATTAGATATTGATACAAACATTCTACTAATACATCATTCAAAATAATCTTTTAATCTTATAAAACCCATACCTGGCACTGAAGATTGAACAATAAATGGCCATGGAGTCAAACACAAGTGAGGTTGTGCACAGCTATGGTGCTGCTTACCAGTTACAGATTTTGGAAGGAAAGTTCCAGACAGGAGTTGCTAAAGCTGACAGGAAATAAGGTTGGTGAAGAGTGGGGGGTCCTTCAGTCACTCATCAGTTGCAGCCCCTTCTCCTCCCTCCCACACCCAGAAGCTTTCTGCTTGACATAAAATACTAAAATTTACCTTCATATTACAATGTTTATTCTACTTTCATTGCAGTGCATTTGGAAAGATAAGCAATTACAGTTGCAGATATTACTGGATTAGAAAACAAGCTTACAAGGTCCATTAAAGAACAAATAAATATTTTTCTAGTGTGAAAAAGAAGCATTTTCGTGAAACAGAGCCCATTTAATGGGCCACTGTCGTCTAATTTTTAAGGCATAGAAACTCACAAACTCAAATATAAGAACGTTCCTCCTTCTTGCCATTTAGTACTACGCTGTATTTGCATACCTGCAGAGTAATGGTTGCTAATACCTGCCTAAACCAAGTACTACAGTTTGTGAAGAATGTTCTGAAGTATGAGGCAAAAGTGCAAACCAGAACCAATAATGAAAGAGGATCAATATTCTGAAAGTAACACGACACAAGGTCCTCTGCACATTTGCAACATAAAATTATATTCCAGTGTTGAGAAGGATAACATTATTTTTTGAAAATCCTTATATTTTCAAAATATTGCTATTAAACTTGCCCATATGTTCAGACAACTACACTCTTCATGAATCTTCTATTTAATGGTAGCTAAAAATAACCCCAGAATACAGGTATTTGAAGAGGCTATTATTTGTGCTACATTAGCACAGCGCAGCTCCATTCAAAGACCGAAAACCTGTTACATTGAAAAGAGGAACTCACCATGAGTTACCATGCTACTTGCCTGTTTCTACTTACTTCACTTGTTCATTTCATTTTATTTTCCTTTCAGTACCATAGAAATTCCCACATACAGAATGCTTTAAAGATCAAGCATCTGAAATGGTGGAGTTATAGCAAATGAAAACAAACTGTGCTGTTATCACCTGAGCCCACGTTCACAAGGCCTCAGGTTACAGACACTGAGATTCTTAACTGTTTCTTGATAAGGCTTTTATACCTTCCCTCTATGTAAATATAGGAGTTATGTATCTATTTATCTCAAACCAAGAGGCATATTTTAAATCTTCTTAATGTTTTTACACTCAAAGCATATCTTCTTTAATTTAGCAAACGTGATCTGTTAAGAAAGAACAGTCAAGCACCTAACAAAGCAAGCACTACTACCACTACACGTTTCTTTGTCTTTCTTGGATTATCGCCTTTAATTAGATTCCCCTATGTAAAACAGCATGCATTTCAGCAGGGTCTGATTGATCTTCTCTTTCTAACTACACGAAGTTCTTTCCTGCGCTGCTCAGACTGTTCCAGGGAGAAAATATATGGCTACAGTGTAACAGGGAGATGAAGCACTGAGTGGAGATGAGAATTAGAGATGACCTACCAGGCACTTTTTTGTTGCTGTAGAATATTTGAAGAGGCATTAACAAAGAGGAATAATTTGTACTTTCTATTTTGCTATGGATTTGGAAATGTTTTCTAGCTCTATAGAAAACAACACCTGAAGAATTATGCAGGGAAACACTTATAATATTTTTTTATTATTACTATTGCCACTAATAAAAATATATTTTACTAAGAGTTATGTGGATGTTCCACATTTCATTTTTATGCACACTTTTAGCCCTCACACAGACAGGTTGCAAGCTGCAAAATATAAGTGAACTCTATTGAAGCCAGACATTCATTTTCGCTTTTCCAAAATTCAAAACATTCTATCATCTGTTCCTATGGAAACTGAAGGGATATTCTAGGTTATATCAGTATCAGCCGATTATGTTGCAGAGAAATCTGCGGTTTATTTTAATCCATAGTTCAGAAACATAAATTCATACTCAGTGTTTAGCTTGATGATTTTGAATTACTGAAGCATGGTTAACACTTCAGATCCATTAGATCACACTTTAAGATAAAATGAACTCTTTTTAGTCCAGAATAGTAAAGCCAACACTTCTAAGGTTTGGTTAATCCCCATGAAGTTTACCATTCCGAAGTAGCATATAACTAACATGCACTTAGAAGATACACTTCCTGGTTGCTAGATGAGCCATACGTTGCTATATCACATCTTAACAGAATAAGGAAGATATAATTTAGATGTATTGAAAACTCCTTCAGTACTGCCATGCTCCAGATGGCCAGATGAAGGAATTTGATTTAGCAAGTTAACGAGATCATGAAAACCATAACCATAATACTGAAGATGAAAAATAAAATTGAGTAATGCAACATGAATACATTTCTGTGACAAAGGAACTTAAAGGTTAGAACGAAGTAGAGATACATAAACACATGAAATAAGTACCGCAAAACAAAAAACAAAAATCAGCTTAAGCTCCAATGATTTTAATTAAACAGACTGAAGTGCCAGAAAGGATAACTGTGATTATTGACAATGAAAGCCAATATGACATGATGAAATTTCTTCTGTGTCTACATTAGAATTCCAAACAGCAACTAAAATGAGAAAAAAAAGAAAAAAAAAAGCTTTGAATCTCATCCTCGGTCTTCACTAAGCAAAACTAGATGACATAAAGTTAAGTATAGCTACCACCCTCACTGTATGCCAGAAGTAGCAAATAGGTCCAAATTTTCCTTTTTTACAGATAACATACATAGTCTTCTTACTCTACATTCAACTAATTGACTTCAAAATGAAGAATCAAAAACGCCTTCCATTTCTATAACGTATCATAGTCAATCACTTTATTATGGAAACTAGACTGAGACAGCTTTTTCATCAGGATGTCCTCCAGGGAATCCAGATTACAGGATAATAAGGAAACATAACAGCTACTGCCTGAAGTGTACCATACTCGTTAAATTTTTGACAGTGACAACGTTACATCCCAACTTCTAGCTTTCAAAGTAGAAACAAATGTCAGAACAAAAAAAAAACAAAACAAAACCAAGAAGAAACATTGACTGCTCTCTGACTTAAAAAAATGTATACTCTGGGTAGCATTTCAACTCCAGGTTTTCCGTACTTTTTATGAGGACAGCCCACAGTATATGGACCTACAAAGATGGTCATGAACAAACTGAAGGAATTGTTTGCTCATATTTTTTCTACTTTATTTTTTATTATAACGATCACATTGTATTTATGCAATTAGATGCAAACTGAAATCAATTTTCATTTACATAATCTTATATATATATATTTTTTTTAATAGTATAAAATATGGTAGCTGGCATGAAAAAGCAGCAATGGGCAGGGAAAAACATCCAGAAGTCAAGCTTTTCTTTCGAGTAGTGCAGTACATCGGTGTGTGCAATACAGTACATCCTAAGTTGAATCGACCAAAGATAAAAGTTAAGAAGCCCACCACTCAACTGTGGGTCACACTAAGTGCCATTCTATTTTGACATTACACTTTGTTCTATAATCAAGCACTGTTCCACAGACTGGACAGCTTTAAACAGCACATTCATATGCCTGTACAAGGTCTATGCCAAAGACAACCAAGAAAGAGAATGCTTTAATAAAACACATAATCTTATTGAAGTATGTAAAATTAGTAATTAGAAATTCAAGTTCACATGCCCTTACCCACAGGGTGTTGGAGATTCATGATCCTTGAGGTCCCTTCCAACCCTGACCATTCTGTGTGTCTGTGATTCTGTGTACTGCTACAAAAGCCATGTGTTTGGCAGTAATTATTAGAAATAACTCAAGAATGTAACATTATCATTTTTTGTGGGTTTTGCCAAAAAGGTATTTGTCAGGAAAAACTGAATTGAATCAATGCCAGCCATTTTTGACATGTAAATATCTTGAGCACCTCCAAGTGCATCTGCATGCCTGGAACATGCTGCCTCAGGGTAAGAAAGACTACATATTGCTTAAGATCCTTGACATTATAATAAATGCCAGCCTATGAAGGATTTAAGATTAATTTCACCAATCTTGCTGCAACATTGCAAGTTGTACTACATAAGCACTCAGCTCAGAGGACCCCGATATGAAACAAATTGTGTACTTTCTTGATGATCACCTCTAGAAAAATGGTCAATTATATGCATACTGCTCCCACCAATCCCTAGGGACAGTAATAGAGATCCTTGACATGAGATTAAATGCTGGTCTGAGAAGGAGATCAGATTACTATCACCAATCTTGCTGCTCCACTGCAAAATGTACTACTGCAAAAAGCACCTAACCTAGACGACCCTGATTAGAGATAAATTGAGCAACTTTTTGATGAGCAACTTCCAGAACACTGGTTAGTTATGCAGATACTTCATCCTTCAATCACTTGTTCTCAAGCGCTAAGTAGCATGAGACAAGAACAATTATAAATATACATCTAATCAATAATTTTCAATGTGAAAAAAAAATGCTGTAGTTGTTCCAAAGCCAATTCAACTTAGAGGAGAGACTCAGTATGAAACGGAATGCAAAACAGATCACAATAAATTCTACTCAGTCAGATACAATATGGAAATTCAAAATACCCCCCAAATATGCTGTTTGGCAAAATTATAATGATATTACATGGAAAGTAATTGAGACATTTGTGCTCAGATTGTACTGTTTACATATTCATCTTGTTTACATCTTGCAGAAATAGAGTTTAGGATTATTTTTGTTTGTTTGCTTTCTTCCCTCTTTATTCTATGAGATTATAATTAGGAGAGCTCTTAAAAAAATCACATAGTAAAGAAAAACTGCAGACAATTCAACATTCATTTGAACAAAGGAGAGCTACTAGGCTTACACTCATTTTTTGCTTTCTCTAATACAATCAAGAAACTTCACTATAAGGACACCAGAAACTTTCACTATTTTCAAAGAATATAACTCTCATTAGATTTATGCTAGGTAGAAAAATAAGGAAGTTTTCTGTAACATAAACTCTGTTTAGGGCACATAATCAAGGAATTCTGAGTTCTGCTCTCATCTCCACATCATGTCCTGATTGACCTAAATACGTCTTATTCCATATTCAGTGATACCATAATTGTCATCATCTATATCCTAATAAATAAACAAAGTTTATACTGGTAAGGTCAAAAGCAATAGCATAGGTTCCTAGCCCATTTCACACATACTAGTACAAAACCTGCAAAAATCTACCCTTCTTGCTCAGAGATGCCCCATAACTGTGGTTAAAGCATGAAACCTAGTTCAGAACTTGTGCAACATCTTAATAGGAGTAAAGATGGGAGAGATGGATATCTATTCTTTTGTGTACACATGACCTGGCCCTTAATGCTACCAACATTTTAATTACCTGATGGAACTAAGCAACCACCTGTCCTGGCTGCAAGATGAAGTCTAGCACTAAGCACGATAATATAAAAGAAAGGATTTGAAGCATGAGCTAAACTGTGGAGTAAGTTTTCTTTCTATGTATAGCAGCCACAACACTGTCCAGCAGAATTGTTCTATAAAGGATTAACTGGTTTCTCTTGTTCTGAGTAATTTACTATTATTCATATACACCTTACACAATACACTTGTTTTAAAAAGTGGTGTCTAAGAAAATTTAGATCATTTTACCTAGAGTTCCTCCTGTAAGCCAAAGAAATGCAGGGGACACTTCACATAGTTGCAAGACAGCTACATACCTTTTCTTGTTTCCTTGTTTTTAGGCAGAAAATGCTGCTGTATGTTCTAAGAGACTGACTAGAATAATGCTCTGGTTGTATCTCTGTTAAAGCAGCCTCTCCTGATTTCTACACTATCTACTATGAGTCTGCTTAAAGTGTGAAGGAAAGCTATGAAGAAATTCAGGACTAAGCAGTAAGAACAGAATTTGAATCAATTTTCTTGATGCTGCTCATGACAGAGCATTAATCTGTACTATGTACACCAAGACTGGGTAACAAAGCATACAATGCAATAAAAAAAATGCCTGCAGCCATTGCTACCTCCACTTGAATGGATTTACCATTATTTGCTTTAGTTTTGCCCACAGGAGCAGAGAAGGCTTACTGTTTCTAAAAGGATTAGAAGACAAGCATGGTTGGCAGCTCTATGAAAACCTGTTAAGTCTAGAAATGTTGAGTGACTCTTCTAGTTTATACCCAGATGGCTGCTTTAAAGTTACTGCTGTGAGCACACATAGAAGCCTTTGCTTAGAATCATAAAATCTTTAGAGTTGGAAGGGACCTTTAAAGGTCATCTAGTCCAACTCCCCTGCAATGAAGAAGGACATACACAGCTAGATCAGTTGCCCAGGGCCAAGAGCCTGGCCTTAAAAGTCTCCCGGGATGGGGCATCAACCACAGCTCTGGGTAACCTGTTCCAGTGCCTCACCACCCTCACTGTAAAAAACTTTTTACTTATATTTAATGTAAGTCTGTCCTCTTTAAACTTGAAGCTATTTCCCTTGTTCTATCACAAAAAACCCTGCTAAAGAGTCTGTCTCCTTCTTTCTTGTAGCTCTCCTTCAGATATTGAAAGGCCAGATCATTTTTGTGGTCCTCCTCTGGACGTGCTCCAACAGACTCTCCTGTACTGAGGACTCCACATCTGGACAAAATAATCCAGCTAAGGCCTCAGCAGCACAGAGTAGAGGGTCAGGATCACCTCCCTCACCCTGCTGGCAAGGCTACTTTTGATACAGCCCAGGATACAGTTGGCTTTCTGGGCTGCAAGGGCACACTGCTGGCTCACAGCCAGCTTCCCATCCACCAGCACCCCCACGTCTTTTTTGGCAGGGCTGCACTCAATCCTTTCATTCTTCAGCTTATAACGGTAGTGAATGTTGCCTCAGATGCAAGATGATGACCTAGATGCAAGACCTTGCATTTGGATTTGTTGAACCTCATGAGGTTCACCTGGGCCACTGCTCAAGCCTGTCTATGTCCCTCTGGATGGCACCTAGTCCCTCTGGTTTTGACTGCACCCCACAACTGGGTGTCACTTCTGAAGTAATCAACTGCTAATGTCACTCTTCCAATGGAACAGTAGAGAAGGAAAGAGATTTCTTTCCTTCTGAGAAATACACAAATGCCACAGTGATGAACTTGCAATGAAAACCTGAATTACAATGCTGAGAAAAAGACAATGTACCACTTTCAGTGAAGTATCTGCTTTCACATGCCGGTTATTTTGGTGATACTGGGCACAGCTCATAAGGAAGTTCCAATTCATTGAATAAACAGGTAAAAGAACAAAAATAGTCTCCTATCTAAACAAATAAAACATCAAAACATTGAAAGAGACTGTTCCAACCTTTTAGGTCTGTTCTCAAGAGCTGAATTCTACAGAAGACATTCACCAAACGTTAACAAACAACTGCTTAAAAGGAGATACTTATAACTTTGGGTTTTTTGTTTTGTTTTTTTCTAATGCATTTTCACTTCCTTCTGCTCTTTCAGGTGGTCACTGACTTATTCTAAAACAGAGATCTAAAGCTGACTTCCTTCTTAAGGCACTACTGAAAAGTGCTCGATGAAATACAGAAACAGCTCACTTACACAGGCAAATGATCTCATGTATTATTTACATAGATTATAAAAGTAAAAATTAAAACTGCTATTCCAAATATCAAATAACTGAACAACCACTTGGACAAAATACACCTGCATTATTCTCAGGAGGGACAGACCTGGCTACCACAATAGAAATTACCAAAAAGGCAGCCTATCTAAAAAATTCTGTACTACAAAATGCACATGAAAAGATGAAGATTCTATGCCCTCTTATGGGAAATCTCAGGACTTGGAAGGACTTGTAAATCAGGTTGTCAATAAACAGCTACAATACTAAGAACCAAAGACGCAGAAGCCGTTGGTCGTATTTCAAACTCCATATTTCTTGGGCAACGTCTGCATGCATATTTTATAAAACATACTATCATTCCAAAATTAAATCAGCAAATTGTATCCACCGACAAATCTGTGAGGCATATCCCAACATTACTTAATAAAAATACCCATTTCTGATAGGACTAAACACTAAAAATGTTCTTCTAAACAATCTTCCAAACAATCTTTCTTGCTAGACACAGGCCGCTGGCTAAAGCACAACAGGCAAATACTTTAATAATCTCTTGATTACCTGGATACAGCCTGGAACACCTAATAAATCTGTCAATTTTTCAAGTAGAGTGGGATTGATTTCCCCAGGGTTTCTTTGTCAGTTCTGTTTTAGTACTTAATATAAAGAGAAAATTATCAGAGAAGGTCAAATCTGACATGAAAAACTAGAAGAGGTCGACACCGATGAAGACTTTTGCTACGTTTAAAATAGATGTCTACTTGCTTTTTCTCAGCCCCTATCATCGTTCAGTCTTCATTTAATATAGCATATATTTCATAGCTTGTAACAAGCCCAATTCATGTTCAGCAACATGCTCAAAAAGCCAGGAGTTTCAATATTTGAATAGTAATTAAGCAAAAAACAGCATTTTTCTTTTCCCCTATCATTTTGCTATCAGTAAATAGTGAACGGTATTTACCACGTTTGCTTACAATGAGAGGTATAAGACAATACATACTGATCATTTTAATCCTCAATTATCTAATGAAGCCAATTTAACTAAAAGATTTTCCATTCCATTTATGTTCTGCTTTCATGTCAGCATTCAATACGACAAATAATGCTATATTGCCTCACGAGGTTAACCATTTTTAACAAACAGCATAGAAACATCTTGTTCTAATACACTTTGTTCTCTAATTTAAAAAACAAAGTTGATAGGAACTTGTGCTAGATTTCTCCTCTTACTGTAGTACTAGAGATTAAAATATTTTTTTTCATAGCCAAAGGAATACAAATTTTAAAAACAGACAAAGGGTCAGTACAAATAATATTACAAATAGTTAAATAACACACACAGTCAGGTTATTAAAAATGTAGATAATTACACTTAGTATAGAAGAATGTAATTATGAATATAGTGAATATCTACCTCAAAGTCTAAGATGCCTTTTAAAATATTAATCGGAAATCCATCAAATCATTTCGTTACATAACTGCATAGCTAAAATGTAGAAATCTTCTTAGTTTTAAGAAACTACATTTTCAGATTTACCTGTAAAGCTTGGAAACATTAGCAACGTCATATACTGCGCTAAATACAAAATTCTATTCATTAGCAGTTTTTTTTATCACACTGTTTAGAACTGAACTCTTTTGCCCGCACGTACTTCCTCACAAATTTTCAGGGTTAGATCCTGCAAAATGTTATTTTTGCAAATAAATATATTGCACAAAGCTACTTTTGTCAATTTCTCTGAATACTGATATGTGAGTAAGACTTTCTCTTGCAAGTAAGATGGTTTTAAGTTTAACATCCATTAGAAAATGCAAGACCAAACAAAGGAAATCAGTCTCACAGCACCCTTTAAACTTCACTTTTGAAAGGAAGTAAAAAAAGAACATGTATTTTACCTGAGTCTCCACACCTTGCTCAAGTAACCTTTTAGCCTGATTTTCCACCTCCAGCCGAGCTCTTGCAATAAAAAGCAGGTCATTTTCAATTACTTCTATTCCAGACAGATCTATCCCTTGAGAAAGGTAATCTATAAAAGCAACAAAGTATTGATAAGCATGACATATAATAAAATGGAACATTTTAAACACATTAAAACGTTTAGAAATTATAGTTAGTTCCAAAGAACATTTTTGCATAAAACACTTGACAATGGAGTATGCCTAAGGAATGAACTGTTCGAGAGAAATTGAAAATTAGAAGACTGTTACTCAAAAATATGCATATTTAATACATCTCATTTACCTCTCTAGAATCAGATACTTTGGAAAAGCTGTCAGTTCAAGGAATTCAAGAATCTCAGTTATGGTGCATCAAGGGGGAAGAAAGTTACATCCTTGTCCCAGAGGACTAACTATGTAATGAACTTATCTAAACAGATAGGCATAATTTTCCCTAATATCTGACAATCTCTACGTATTATGTGTTTATATGTTCAAATTATACTTCAAATACAAATTAAAATTCTAAACATTGCAGATCAAATACAAATACCACAAAATTTGTTTTCCTGATAGAAACCAGCTGTTCATCAGTACAGCATCCACACATTATTCAGCAGGGCAGGTGACTGCAGCAAGAAAATCCACTGAAACCTGACTTCTGTCACTGGCTACGTAAATGTGGTTAAACCATTTAATCTTTCATTAATTGACACTTAGTAATTAGTGCACACCAGCAAGTTGAAAATGCCACTTTGTCTTTCTTTATCAAAGAGGTTTGAATCTGTGACAATCTTTCTCCCAGGTACACTCACTTTTTTTTAAAGGATGTGACACTGATCTCTGCTCTTTCATCTACTTGGGCTTTTCATATGGGGCAATTTAAGATATAAAACATAACCGAGGGAGTAACAATCAGTTTTTCACACCAACTGAGATACCTCACCTCTATGCCACGAGTTCCCTGCTGTTGGCTCCTTGCCTGGTCTTGCACTCCTGACCTGCCCTAACCCAACCAGTGACCCATTCTTGAAAGAAGGGCTGGAGGACATCTTTTCCCAGATGGCTTTCATCTTTCTGTGGTAATCTCTCACAGTGCAAGAACTGTTTACTCAGCCTCCTGCAGGCTAATCAAGACCTATAGCTTAGATCTGGCTGTAACTCAAATCATTCAAATGTTATGCAATTACATTCATATCTACTGTAAACCAAACCAACTATAGCCACTGCTCTGAAATGCGTGTTCTTGGAATAGGAGAAGCATAACCTGAGTGTACTTTCTTTAGGCTCCTCCAAGAAGAGATATGCCTCTTCACTCAAACCTCTGAATTACAACAGAAATTAGGTGACAATCAGACATTACGTGTTGAACATCTCTGGGTGCCTTAGATGAGATCCATAGGGAATTATAAAAACAGTTTAGCAGGGTCCTCAGTGAACCTTCAAAGTTGGACAATGTTGTTTTTTTCTCCCCTTTTTGTTTTTGCGAGTTTTAAATCTTTTTAGATTTGAGTCAACCTAATTCAACTGTCAAGATAGACTGGACCTTCACACTACTGCTTATCTACAAGACAATACAAGACTACTCCCATTTACACTTTTATCAGCATTTTGCTCAATAAAGCATGAGTTCCACTCCTTTTTTTGAAAGAATGAATAAAACAAACTAATGGCCGAGGCACTTCACTCAGTGCCAGATACTTCCTTCATAAGACAATGTTTCACCATTTCCATTTATAACAATGACTTCCTAATAGTCATCTTCCTTTATGTCCTCCCAGTAAGTCCACTAATGCATAGACTTAAATTCCTACTAGGCTAGCTGAGCTTTTAGATCTTAAATAACCTTTCACTTTAGCAAACTATTTTTGTTTATTCGCAATAAAGTGATCTAAGCATCAGACTCATTTTTGCAACCATACGTTTATAACTGAACACAAAATTCCAAGTGGATCACTGCACGGCTACACAGAAAAGAACACTGCTTCACTTGCACGTGAAAAACTCAGCAGAAGAAACTGAAACAAAAAATTTCCAGAAGTGCTGCATAAAGCTCAGTAAGGAGATCAACATTCTTAACAGTACTGTGTGTCAAATAAGCTTCAATCTACTAAGAATAGACCTGCAAATGCTTTTGCCTGCATGTACCCATTTAAAAATTTATCAGAGGAGTCAGAGGGCAGGTGAGCAGCAGGGAAGTACATTTCATGTTGCACAGGCTGTTAATGAAGCCTGACACAAACACATGTTTACAAAGCTGTCTTCTGCTAGGGGCTATGGCAACCCCTCTTACCCAGGTAGGAGTAACTTATCTCGAGAAGAGCAATTTTTTGCGGTGACCAAGCTGCATATCCAAATGTGGTCTTGTGTGTGAACCTGTTAAAACTGATACTATAGACTCAGTACTCAGTTACCAATCAACAAGTGTCTTGAATGTGAACTTTGCACTTTTTTTTTTGATCTTACTATGTGCAAAGAACTAGCCACAGTTTAAATTTACTGCCAAGCAGATTTTTGGCAACACGGCACTACAAAAGGTGCAAATATCATCAAAGACTCACCTACTCACCTAGCAAATAAAAAATTTGCTGTGGATTTCACTTTTTGATAAAATCATACTCTACACCAGCAGGCTGCTTAAACAAAATAATACGTGGTCCTTATCTCCTAAATTCAAAGAAAAGAAGATTGTGAAAGAGAAATAAAAAAGAGACTGTTTTTCCCTACTGTTTTTTATCTCTAAACCTAAATTAGGCCATTTCAGGTGCTAAAAATCTAATCAGTCTGATGGTTTCACGAAAGGAACAGAAAGCCCATGCTGCTTTGGCTTCTCCAAATGCTCCATCTGTGCCTCAGACTGGCAGCCACCTCCTGCTCAACTGCCAAAATCTGCAGCTTCGTTTCACATTCCCTGCAATCCGAACAAAATACTTGGGAGGCAATGCATTTCTGTGGGACTTCATAACAGAGAGCCTTTCTGTGGGTTCAGTGGCTAGGCAGCCTGCTCTGGATGCTGTTAGCTACTGCTCTAACCAGTAGAGAAGCCCCAGCAATCATATTATACTATTCTCAGAGGATGAGCAGCTTTCATGTAGACAGCAAGTCTGCAGTAGAAATATCTGCAAGTGCTTTCCTGACCTTACTATGTAAGAGTAGAAGCTGCAGAACACATCTACACTTCTGTACTGCCATCAGTGAAGCTGTCACTGCTGACCAACACAGGTGGAACGCAGCAGAGGCAGGTGACACATAGCCAGAACCTCAGTATATTTAGAATCCATAGTCACAGAACACCCTGAGCTGGAATGGACTCACAAGGCTCACTGAGTCCAGCTCCTGGCTCCACACAGGACTATGCAAAATTCAAAGGATATTCCTCAGAACACTTTCCAGTGTATTTAAAATATTGTAGAGGAACTTGCATATTGCAAGCTGCTAGTTTTAGTTAAAAAAGCAAATATGTCACGTGAAGTGAGATACTACCAGGCACTAGCAAAGGCAGAATTCTTCTCCACGCATTTGTGCAGTGCCATCATCCAGTTTCTTGCTGTGTGCAGTCACTAAGTAACTATACAGTCTAACCAAAGAAGTCGTAGCCAAAGAAGTATGAGTGAAATGGTCTGTAAGGAATTTGTGTCTACATCTCAAGAACAAAGAAAGTGCAAACGCTTATCTTCTAGTTAGCAGAGACTCTGGGGACTGGAGCCCAGTTAAAAATTTACCAGCTTTCCTCCATAATGTAGAGCTGGTCAGTGTTCACAGCTTGGTTCTCAATCACTACCACAGGGTTAGAAGGACTTCCACACTTCTCCTGTCTTTCAACTTAAAGCACAGTAGATTTAGTAAGTTAACTATTTATAACTATATAAAGAAACACTTGTGCCTAAAATGAGTTAGGAGCTAAATACACTGTACCACTACACCGCAGGGCTGCAGCCATGGCACAAACTGCCCTCACATCAGCAAGGGCTGAAGCATGCTGCCCCAGTCACTTCCATGTACTGAAGCAAGGAAGGAAACTAGAGAAGGGAAATGTGGTGCTGTTGCCACTCCTTCACATCCCACTCCTCTGCTATCTCTGGTATTGCTTCCTTTCAAACTATCGCACCTTATTAAGCTTGGAAAGCACAGCTGGAAATGACTTTCTGAGGACTTAAAATACAGACTGCCTGCTGAATCCTCTTCTTGAACAAAAAATATTATATGTCAAAACAAAATGCACTGAGCCCTAGGAATCAGTGACATTTAATGCACCTCAGCCAAAGAAAGGGTTAGTTTCTTATATTTCTTAAAGGAAAAAGATTTTTGTCATTACAATTCCAAATTTTCTCGATTTATTAAACCTGAACAGTTTTCTAATCCACTGGCTGAGATGTTGCTTACAGCTATGTTTCTCAAACCACCATTTCATAGACTGTTATATAAGAGGGGTTTAACAGACATAGATCTGATATGCACAATACACTAGATAGAAAAAAACACTCTGAGCAAAAGAGTGAGTTTTTCTGACTCAGCAACTTAGAATCTTTCTGTGATATGATTTCTTTCTCTGACCTTGAACTTCACTGTGAAAATACATAATGAAGATAAAAAAAATCTGAATTAATTTTCTTAGTAAATATTCAAACGTTTGAAAAACAGGATAATGATGAAGCTAGCATCACTATAAGCTTCTCAGAACCAGCATTATGCTCGTTATTTAAACTGATGTCTTTGAGCTCTTGATGAAAACCAAAGAATCAACTGAAGTCTACTGATGGAAAACAGGGCAGACAGTAACAAACCAATGCGATTAAACCAAGTCAGTCAAGAGGATACTTGAGCCGAAAGAGAAATCCTTCTGTGCTTTGAGATGCTGCATCAGCAACACGAAGAACAAAAAGCAAAGTTACAGCAAAGTTCTGGAAGCAAATTGGAAGAGCTGAAGTGGATTCCCAATGAACAACCTACCCAGTGAGTACATAAGAAGCAGCCAATGATAAATTAAGATGAAGCTATAGGGGGTAATTAAAAGAAAGTACTCTTGAAATTCTCTATTATTTCTGTTTGCTTGTTTGAGGAATGTTTGGGGACTATTCCTTTTTTGAATGAATTGCTTTACTTTACTTTCACATTCTTAGCTGAGGGAAAAGTTGGTGACATCTTGTAACATTTGGGTCCTAAGGCTACTCTTTTTTGAAAATGAAGAAAAATCACAATTTTCTAAGAAACTACTACTCTCTCATCTGATGTACAATGCAGGCACAAAAGAGCCACTGCTGGCAAAAATGAGAGGACAGGTTACAACTTCCCCTCTTGGTGGAATGTAAATTGGTAGAATATGTGCACAAAGCTGAGCCTAAATCGCTATTTACAGTATATACCTGCATTACAAAGAATTAGAAGGAAAAGAACAGATACTGTGAAAGGACATAAAATCTTTCCTATGAGGGAGAAATATTCTGTAATGACAAATTCCATTCTTGAAGGGAGTTATTACAAATTTTAGTCCTTATTCCTACCACAGTGCCTGGATACAAGCTCAAAACAAACACAATCAGTTGATCAATTTGTTAGAGCTGCTGAGGATCAATTTGAAATTTTTTTCCCATCTACTTCTAAAGTACCTCAAAGTAATTTACTGATTCGAATGGCCCACAATCTCATCCATCATGGAAACTTCCATGGTCCTCACTGCAATGTTAACTACTGTACTTGCTAGCAAAAAGGAAGGATGGCATCATGTTTGCCTCAGTTAAATCCAAACCCCCAGCTTGGGAAGCTGTTAGGCCTAACTAAATTCATTTGTTTTTAATAACGCAGGTAATATAAAACTAAAAAAACTCCTAGAATTAAGAGCCTGATACCCTGACAGAAATCCAGTGCTCACCTACTGGTTAAATCAATCTAATATTTTATATTCCATCTTTATTCCTTACGTGAAATAGGTGGATAACTTAACCTAAAGAACAACAGCCTGCTTTCTGTAGGTGCTTACATTTCCTATGCAATTGATACATAGAGCAGGTGGGGAACGGCAAGAGCAGGCACATTTGCAGGTCTTCAAAAATGGAAGCTGGTGCCTCAGAAAAGATCCTTTCTCCATAATCTGCTTTAGGCAAAATAATTCTCTGCATAGGCTGAATTGTCTGCCCCAAACCCTGCAGCAGGCTCCTAAATACTTGCTGAAGCAAGGCTTATATTAAGTCTTTAAATCAAAGGAAATGGATTCCACTACAGTTAATATGAAACAATATCTTACAGTCATTTTATACAGTGTGAGCTTTTCTGAAAAAAAGTTGTTTATTCCTATAAGAATTGCGTAAATTATGGTGCCCTGTGAGGTGTTCAAAATAAGAATGTTGCTCTACACTGTGCTGAATACAATACACAGTATTGTACTTTAGATATGCTTTAGAAACTGACCAATTTTGAATCTTAAAAGACTGATTTTGAAACTTTTATGAAGAGATTATGAATTCATTACTGAAGAGGAAGAAAACTTTAGTGCCAGCTACTTACAAATTTCCTGCTATCCTTCCTTCATTTTCCTACACATCCAGACTCCTGCAAAATTCTCCTTTCCTCTGTGAAAGAACTGAGAATAAAATATCTCTCTACCACTAAAATGCCATTAAGTTCCTATGAAAACTGATCTTTATTTAACCAATTTCTCCCTTCTTAAAAATTAACTACTCGTATGCATAATACATACGGTTTAGCACTTCAGCTGTCTGAGCAACATTAAGGGAGGCAAAACTGTCCTGCTGGAGCCAGAAGCAGAACGGGGCCAGTGTTACTGTGCTTCTATTTGCTTTCCCAGGCAGCGCGTTAACACACTCATGCTGTCTAAGTCCAGAAAAGGAAATAAAATATTATACAACCAGGTACAGTTTCTCACAGATGCCCTTAGGGAAAGGAGACATGAAAACTAAAAACAAAGCAAAACTACTTCTCAGTCTTTCATATCAATCACATGCCAAGAACGTTTAAGTTCTAAAGAAATCAGGTCAATGGTACCAGAACCAGAACTGGTGAAAGTAAATGATTCAAAGAAAGAATAAACCTGAACCACTCATTTAAACACAGGCATTCTACCTGTAAAAAGATCTGTCACCTACAGTGTTTTATTTTACCAGAGCAGAACTTCAGAATAAAATTGAGTTCAAAACTCCAAAACAAGTGATCACCTGGATATAAAAGAATGTAACTTCTAGCATGTAAAAAGAAAGGGAGGTTTGTCGTGAACAGTTGGAGGAAGAAGGAATGGGTGTCGTTTTGCATTTGGATTTCTGTTTCCTCAAAACGATCATTGCTGATTTTTAAAGTATGAGTTCAGGCTGCCCAGAGAGGCTGTGGATGCCCCGTCCTTGGAGGTGTTCAAGGCCAGGTTGATGGGGCCCTGGGCAGCCTGGTCTAGCATTAAATTGAGAGGTTGGCAGCATCGCCTGTGGTGGGGGGGTTGAAGCTTCATGATGAGGCCCCTTCCAACCCGGGCCATTCTGTGATTCTGTAAAAATATTAAGCAATGCTTTAATTATCATCTGTGGCCATTCTCTACCAACAGAGGAAACTTGCCTTGTCTCTCCAGACTGCACACATAAAACTCAAGAAATACACCCAAAGTTGATAAGAGGATGGGAGAAGTATTGAAGAAACCTGAGTATTCATTTTTAACATTATATTAAAGCTGCATTTAAACTGTCTTGATGGAAGAGTTAATTCCTACTCTCTGGGCTGGAAATCAGATGTCAGGCAAGATCTGGAATTGATGGAAATGAGTTTGATATCTATTTTTATCACCATCCCTGACTTAACAATGAACACCATATTTTGGAGACATCCCTGTGAAAATGCCATGATTCAGAAAATAGCTTAGCATACCAAGACAAACATTACTTAGGTCTAATCACTAGTTATACCGCACTACTCCCACATCCACTTAGACCTAAAGCAAAATTTCTTGAACTCCTTTAAGGTTTCCCACCACGAGATCCTCCCCTGTCTTTTTTCCCTGTGCTGCATTCAGACCCACAATCTTAGTGAACCTCCGCTATGTTCTGAATTTTGGGTGGTGGTGTGTGGAGCCAGGAGTTGAACTCAGTGATCCTTGTGGGTTCCTTCCAACCTGGGATATTCTATGATTCTGTGATTCTAACCTTCAGTAAGTTAAGCTCACGTGAGCCCCAAAGGAACCACCGGGTCAGTCAAAGGGACTGAAGCACATGAGTATGAGGACAAAACAGAACCGTCTGTCAACCCAGGAAAGATTATTAAAGAGATTTCACTACTGTTGTCTGCTGCCCAGCAGGTGGCTGGAAGAAGCTGGAGCCAGACCTTTCCCAGAGGTGCACACAGATAGGAAAGGAGACAAAAGAAGAACTCTTAAAAATCACACGAAGGTTCTTAAGCCTTTCTTAAAAGTAGCCGATTTGCAACACTTTCTCGAAAGCTCCTGAATTTTTTTGTTACTAGCTAAAACTGTATTTTTCTAAATTCTCTGTGATAAAATATCTACATCACTGATGCCTTTTGTCATCAGTAGTTAGACGACGGAGCTGCAATTGGCTCCATGCTATATATTCTAGCTGATACTGTAGCCTATCAAGCAGAAAACATTAAAAAAAAAAAAGTCTTATACAAGTACCTATGAGTTATAAGTACAACAGCATTCACAGCACGACGTTATAATCACAAAAACTAATATTATATATGTATTATTTAGAAAGTCCACATTCTAATCTGATAATTAAGAGATTGTTCTTCATTAAAAATTAACAGAGAGAAAAACATTTCTCTGAAACAAATTTACTGAAGTTTAATTTAGGCACTGCGCTGGCCTTCATAGGTACATGGACTTTCAAAATCAAATTTATTGCAGCAACAAAGCAGTAATACTTCGACAAGTCAATATTCCTCTTGGGCTTTTTTTGGAGCTAAGCAAAAATAAAACATGTTGCCAGTAAAAATCTAGTTGTCCTATTTCTGTTTTGAACACACTTCATACCATCACAGATGCAAAGCAATGTGTGTAGCATATGGGAAAAAGAAAGGGGGACAGATAGGTATAATATAGAACATAGGAGATACGAAGAACAAGTTGGAGACCACTGAAGAAATGAATGTAAGGGTTGAAAGAGACAAGAATGACATCGTGCTCAAAAAAAAGACACAGAAAAAATGCTGGAATATGAGCTAAGCTGTTAAAAGATACAAGTATTAGCCTGCAATTTAGAGTCATCATTTCCTTTCCACCTTGCACGTTTTCCCCCCACCTCCCATCTATGCCATTAGCTTTGCACTGCTCGCTCATTATCAATGCCAACAGCGTTTCTGTTCAAATTTCAGGAGAGTATCCAAGGCTGGAAAACAAAGTGATGAAGAATGTTTTTTTTTGTTTTTTTTTTAATAAATTTCAAGTAGACACGAATCAGGATCTTTATTGTCAGGAAAGTCTTTCTTAAAATCCCAACAGCTGTACAATGAGCAATCTTCCCTAAAATGAAGCATCACATCAGTATACAAAATGAAACAGGATGAAATGTGTTCTCATATCTGCAAGAAATAATTGCACTGAAAATATACTGCAACTGTATCATACACTCATGTAAATGAATTACACCCTTCAAACTGCATTGCTGGAGTGGCTGAACAAAATCTTTCCAGAACAGAGATAAGGGCTCATCTAAATGCAGGCATATGACTTTGTCTCTCACTTCTTTACCGAAGTTAGCATCATAACTGAAGTCGTGAAATCAATCAAAATAGTGGGGAGTAGAAGGATATAAGAGACAACCTAAATTTACACGTTGACTTGAAAATACCTGTATTTTTGACAGCTTTTGAATATTATTTTAAATATCTTTCATTTTATCATTCAATATGCAAGCAGTTTTTTAAATAGCATTACATAAAGATATAATGATTCAGTTTTTATCACTGCTGCAGCATGTTGCAGCAGATACATACAATGTAAAAAAAAAAAAGAAAAAAGAAAAAAGATGTATTCCAAAAATCTCAGTCAAAAATAACTTTCTTTTTTTTCAACCGTCCTTTTGGTTGCTGAGACAGCAAAGATGGCAAACTCTTTGCTGACTCAGTGCCCTTGAGGAAGGGCAGAAGAGATGTTTGTTCATTTGTGTGCTTTAAAATATAATGTTAACAATTAAAGCCCTAATTTTGAAATACATTTTTATCAGGAAATACATTTTTATCAGAGGTATGCATATGAAGAGTTTTAGACTTTCAGTTATACAAGCCTACAGCTACCTTACAGAGCTAGCCATTTCTAGCTGCGCTTTTTTTCAATTCAGTGAGCTATATGCTACTTTCTTTTTATTTTTATCATTGTTTTTACACTACGGCATGTATCCAGAACTGTCAGATCGTACACAGATCACTTCTAACACATATTTGAAAATACCAGAAGGTACTTTAAGATCAGTAGTGCTACAGTGCTGTAAAATCAAATGAAACAAAAACCATCCTATTTATCTTGGCCGCTGGTTAAGATAAGAAGTGAAACTATTTTTTCTCTTATTTACGTGGAAGCTGCAAATACTTCTTTCATATTCTTCTCTCCTTGTGGGTCTCTTCTGCCTCTTTTCAACACCCACCATTCACCCCTTTCATACTTATACCTCCAGGAAAATATTTCTGCAAAAGCAGAACTGCATTTTCTTTAGAACTAATCATGTTAACTCCCTCAGTACTTAAAAGTATATATAATTTTTATCTTTAATAAATGCCTATTTAATTCCTCCCACCTCTTTTTTGGCATACCATCAATAACTGCCTGCAATTAGCTGCAGATTTACTTGATTTTATCATTTTTATTGTCAACAGATGTTGTGTATGCTATAAATCACACAGGTTTTGTGTACTTCAGATACTCTGTGTGAGACCAAAGTGAACCCTGTGTTATCCAGAGTGCTTTTGTAGACAACTTGAATATCGCCGCACAATTTTAAAACATCATACAATATCTCATCTCCTACAGTAAAGCCTTATTAAAATTTAGAGATAGCTTATGGCAGAAATCAACTCAGTCTGCCAGAACTCTCACCAGTTCTTCTAGCAACAACAAAACTTAGCAGCAGTACTAAAAGAATGTGCAAGAAAAGAACATTGCTTGAAAGCCAAACCCAACAGTGATCCGATTCCGAATGTCTGTATTTGAAGTTAGCCTCTACAGGTGCCTACCTTTTGATGTTTTGATAGAAATATAAAGCATTTAACCACGAGTCAAAGACTGACAGCAGTTATCTCCCATGATGCATTAAACCTTCTATTTTATACAATTCGGGTAGCAAAATTCTAAAAAGAATATTTAAAGCTTTAATCTTTTTCTCTCTCCCCTCAGCATTTGTTGTAGTCTGTCAAAAAAAAAAACCACTCTGTAGGTACAAATTGGTAAAAAGCAGTTCTTATCCTTAGCACTTAATTAATTAGTTAGTTGCCTCTGCAATGACAATACAATGCAAGGAAGATGAAGGAAGTGCCATGCACCTCCCTAGCCCACCCCATATAAGCTGCTCTCCATTGTCCACCACTGCTTCCAAACCTGCCAGATAACAAGCCTAAATGATTGCTCATGTAGGAGCACAGATGAAAGGGGATTTGAACAATGCACCTGCACAGCTGCTCTTCAAAGATGACACTAAAAGAAACAACATTCTAATGCACGCCCAGTGACTGCCTTTAGACAGCTGTGGTATCATACTGTTTATGCCACCCATATAAGATCTTCAATAACCTAAAAGTATAATATGATTTATCACTAATCAGGGTTAACCTGGGTTCTTAAATGTATATTGATGAGCTTTTTGTTCTTAAATAAAAAAAAACAAAAACACGCACACAAAACTCATACTGATAAAATTAGGAATCATATAACATAATCTGTGGTAATTCCCCCTTTGTAAGATTTAATTTGAATGCACCTTTTTAATTTTAATGCAGTGGAAAATCAAAAGCCAAGTCTTCTCTTACACAATTCCGATGACAGATCTAGCTTCTATTATCACTGACACCACACACTCACAACTAAAAATCAATATCCTGAGTAGCAGAGTTCAAAATAATGAATTAAATGATAACAAAAACTTGTAAATATATATATATATTTATATATGTCCAAAGAAGAAAGCAAGCAAGCCTTCCAGTTCTTAACGGCACAAAATGTTAACAGATAACATTTAATTTAATGAATAATTGTTATTAAATAAATGCATTCCTTTTCTGTAGAATTGCACAATTGTTTATCAGCTAATTATATTTAATAATTGACACACAAAAATTGTTTGAACCAAATAAAAGTGCTACTCCAAGGACAAAAGATGGTTAGCAATTTAATACTTTTAAACAAAACTGTCAAAACATACAGACTCATTGTGTACTCATATGATTCCATCATAATTTTTATTGCAGTTCTTCTAATTCTAAATAATATTTAGTCTGGCAACAGATTCTTCTCAGGCCTCAGAAAGCACAGTTTGTAGAATTCACTGCAGACAGCTATGAATCATTTTAAGATCAGGAAAGAAACAGCTTCTTCTCTAACGCTCATAATGCCAATGTTTGGACTAAGCACCTTTTCCTTCTGGTAGAAAAAGATGGAATTTAAAAATTTAGAGGAAAAACAATTTCTCAACAGCATTTGCTGAACTTGCTTATAGGAGCCCATTCCTAAAGTAAAGAAATTATCATACTGCAGCACAAATACAATTTATACTTCTCCAATAAACTAAATGTCTGTTTTGCCCAGCAAAAATAAAAATGTGGAAATAAGTATTCATCTTCAGCAGAAAATTCAGCAAAGATTATCAGTGCTCTTTAGTATTAATGGTGTTGATACATTTATGACCATTTATCACTGAAACACTAGAAATTAAGAAGTAGCCTAATCTGAACAAATAACCAGCATATGATCTCGAGAGCCAAATAAAACGACTGTCAACAAACTGATGGCAAAGGACAAGCTTCTGGATGAGCTGTGCTTCGGCTCTTAGCTGAGGAAGAAAGACATGCACTTTGTATTTGAAGACACTTGTAGCACACAGCGGTGGGCTGCAGAGCTGAGGGGCAAACAGAAAGCAACGAGAGGGGCCGGACGGTCTCACTAGTCCAAGAGCACAATCAAGACACTGTGGCACACAAAAGCTCAACACTGCTCTACTGTTCAGAGTAAAAGAAGTTTTTTTCTGAGTCTCAAGAGCCTGAAATACTGCCAAATTCCAGTTGCCGAGCACTTTAAATGAGTGTGGTGTCTCACGTGCTGCACACAGCAGAACCTGCAGGGCCAACGTGGCACAGGGCTGGGCCAGCTGACAGCCACCCACCACAGATGGAGCCAGGCTGGGAATGGAGGAACCTGGCGGCAGCTCCCAGCAGAGGCCTTGCTCTGCTAACGCTATTACACTGTTGCTTTATGCTTCTTGCTGCGTTCTGATCCAATTAAAATCACTGTAAGTAATTAAAAAGGCAGGGTTAGCTGATTGCATTTAAGGAGACATTACACAGATCATATTTGTAAATAAAATGGCTCATGAGGCCTGATGGAGGCACAGGAACGTGGCAGGAGAGCAGTGCCTCAGGCAGGCTGCAGGCTCGCCCCTCGGCCTGGGGCTGCGGACAGCCCTCCCCTTCTCCAGCACCTGCAGGGCAGTACAGGCCCTACAAGAAATGACTCAAGCACAAGTGTAAAAATGTCAGATTTAACAGTTTCCATTAGTTTTGCACTCAGGAACTAAGAATGAGATCTGTAACCTCTGCAAGGCTGTGTTGTTTTTTTTTTTGGCATCATGTTTGCATGCCAAATGGCAAATCAAAATCGAATGCATTGTTTTGTAAGATATTTCAGTAACAGTTTGGAAGCAGCTATTGCTTCCTATTTTAAGAAAAAAATATTTTAATTATGTTGTATTATGTTACAAACTAATTTGGAGGAGAAAGACAAATAAGGCCTATGCAAAACACAAACTTCTTCAAATTTCTCTTTTTTGACAGGTTGGGTTTCGTCAGGAACTGAGTGAAAACTGCATTTCAAAATGTCAAACCTTCCCAGAAAACAACAATTCCAAGTTTTATCTAACTACTCTGAAGGCTCATTTTCATCCACAAAGTTAATTATGCTTGGTCTGACTTTGGCGAGCAGTGTTACGGATGGAGGCAAATTGCTGGAGTAAGGGAAAACAGACAGGTCTTCAAAGGCACTCTAGGTAAGACAGAGCACTCCATAGGAGCGTCAGGCTTCAATAATAAAATTTTGTATCTGATAGCAGGAAATAGGAAAATAATTTCATTGACTAGTTCAGAGAATGCTCAGTGCTCATTTTCTATCTTCTTGTATACAGCCACAGCTAAGAAATGGCTTGTAAAAAAGGGCAGGAGGGGGGAGCAATAGAGATCATTGCTCAGTGTTCATACACCACTACGAATGACAGAAAAGAAGTTTTCTATCTCTGAAGCCTGTTGCAGGGGTAAAATAAGCTGAACACGATTCCAATTTCAGAAATACGGTGAGATGGAAGCCAGTTAAATTGAGTGTAAAGGTCTCTCAGCAACCAAGAGAGGGACATCTGTCTGGGAACAGTGAGAGAACCATGTTAATTAAATTAGTAAAATGCACAAACTACTAGAAGAACATTTCTAAGATGAGGAAAAACAAACAAACAAACAAATAAACAACAACAACAAGAAAAGGTCCTTGGTCTGATACAGCAGAACATTTCAGAATACTTCCAGCTTCATGTTTCTGAGGACCCATATTTTGAGAGTCTGAGGTTTGCATATATGTTCTTCATTCTGCCTGTACTCTCCAAGCAGAGACTTAGCCTCTCAGCCTCTCCCTGAAGAGGAGGAAGCAAATCTTGTGGTTTACGACCACAAGAAGCAGTGAGAGAAAAAAAGACACCCCACCATTGTTTCTCTCCGTGGAAAATGACAGAGAGCAATCGTCAGTAGGAACAATGCCAAAAGTTTAAAAATAGTTAGCCCTCAAGAAAACATGGTTCTAACATTTCGAAGAAGTATTTGCATGGATATTTTACTGTTACAGTATTTCTGAACTTCTTGAGCACTCTTGCTTTGCATTTTCAAAGTTTTCAGAAGTCCTGAGAGCTAAATGGCATCTTTAAAACAGAAGTTCAAATTCTTTATTATTTTTGATATTATTATCTTGATAGTAGCATCCATGAATGTCATAGAATCATAGAATGGGTTATCTATGAATTTCATCTAATCATATAATTTGGACATACATATGTATTACCAGTAATACGAGGTTTGCAATGTTCCATCGCCAAAAGTTAGCAATGCAGTCATGCAGTTGCGCTACTTTTCCCTTTCCCAGAGCACATTTAGCAGCCAGATCTTCAAAAGGAATTCTTTGAAAAAAAGAAGGGGCACAGTGTGAGAAGCCTGTGTCTGATACAAAGGAAGCTACAAAACCAACACTTGCAAGGGATAAGCTTGATAAGGAGAGATTAAGAAGCTGTTTTTCAGCTACCCTTTTCTCACTGTCTCCTAAAAGCGATCATTTAGCTGACTCCAGCTCTAGAGAGGTTTTGAGGAGAAGACAATTCACCAGCAAGAACTGCATGCAGAGCCTGCAGGCAGAAAGCATTTTAAAAGAAAAGGGAGGGGAAAAAAAAAAAAAAAAGCAAAAACAAAGCTGCAGAACAGCAATTTATCTAATGTAAGGAAAAACATACTTGAGACACTGCAAGGGCTTGAGAGTTACAGGATACTAGAGGTATAAAAAATTATAGGAGTCTCCCACCCCTTTCATACAGTATGGATAGGAAAAGATCCCAAAGTCTACCTATGTATGGCAAGATTCCAGCAGATCTAAAAAAACTTCCAAACCTCACTTGTTAGATGGATTTTGCTTTGCAAATGTGTTTAGAAATTGATAACCACCTGAGTCATCTGCAACATAAGAGTTATTTCATGCTGTATTATTAGTCACCTGTTATCATCAATGCCCTCTGAACTAATTCTGAGACTACAGAGCACAACATAAATCTACCACAGCTTTTTGGCACCTCCTGCCAAAAACTTGCTCATACTCTGCAAAATTATGCAGACTGTTAACCTCACATAAATTTTAAGAGGCTGGATCTTCCCAAACTACAAGCAGAGGGCAGACCTTCTCAGTTTTTAATACCAATGACCAGAACAACAAATAAGGAAGAACCATTAAAACGTCCACCTCAATTCAAGCACAGCACCACTGTGCAGCTGCTGTACAAGGAAATGAACTGAAACAGTCCATGAAAAACAAAGGGTGTTCCGACCCTTCAATAACTACAAAATGTCTCCTGGGTGGATCACCGTAAGCCTTATGTCTCATTGCTTAATCATTTCTGAGCACCTACAGCAAAGTGAAAGCACAGCTCATTTGGGATTCAGAAATAAATTCAGCAGATGATCCTAACTATTTTCAGTACACAACAGAATACCAACCGTGACAACCCAACATTTTATCTTCAGCACGAAGTTTCTAGAAGATTCAAAAGCAGGTATCATAAGATTTATACTGAGTCAAATATTAATGTAAATATTTCTAAGAACTCTTAGCTTCTAGTTTCCATTTAAATATTTTATAGACTTGCTTAATATGTTATTGCTTAATATGCTTAAAATGTTTTGACTAGTTCAGTCAGTGTTGAACAAAGAAAAAAGGAGCACAAATAACTTAAGACAACTGTTCTTCATCTGGAAACAGTTTTCCAACACACGCTGATAGGTTTTCTGCCCATCTGTTAAATCAGCCCCATCAAATTGTTTTGAGGACAAAGAAGGGGGACAGAAGACTCACAGTATGACTCATTCAATATTTTTCACTAGCTTTGCTTACTAAATGTAACTGTTGATTCTATGTTCTTTTTTTTTTTTTTTTTATTTAACTAAAAAAAGAGTTACATTAAATCCAACACTAGATTAGAAACTCATAGTAGCATACAGAATCCTGGCAATGAAGTCAATAGTCCACAGTATTTTTATACCAGCAAAAAGCCTAGGTATGCAAAATTCTTTTGCTGGTGCAACTTACTGCACTTTATCCAGGCACTGACACACTCTGCATTGGCAAAAATCTATTTGCACAAACAGAAACTAGCTATAAGGTGAAATAATTATCAGGAAGAGTTGTAGCAGCTGAACGTTTCCACTGCAGATCAGATCTAAGCTACCGAGGTACCTCAGCACTGAAACAGAACAGTGCTGTAGTGTGCACCACTGGCCTTCACAAGAGGCATCTGTTTGGATTTCTAGTGAGCCCCTCCAGCACACACTGCCACGCAGGGAGCGAGCTAACAAGTCAGAGTTGTCCTGTCACTCGACAGCACTTGGGCTGCTGCTCAGCAAAAGTCTATTCTAAGCATATTGTTCAATACTCTTCACACTGTTTGCGATCAAATTATTCTGGTGTGAATTAGCATTTCCTCATTTTTGGAGTAAAAAGAAAAAATGAAGTATAACAATAAACAAACGACTGGACAACACCTGACATTTTGGAACGGTGGCACTGAGTCTGTGCAAGTTTCTCTAGTAGGTCAGACTGCTTAACCCCAAGGTGCTTGGCTGCAGTGAACTATTTTTTATCTTAATGGCAATAAACAGTATAGACATCCAAAAATGAACTCAGTCTGTTAAAAACAATGTCACAGCAAGTGAAAATAATTCGAACTGCTCGATGTAATGACTGTACAGGTCTCATAAAATGAAAGTACATTAAGTAAGCAGAAAAAAATCAATATGAACAAGAGGCACCTGCATATTGATCAAGGAACAAAACTGATGAGAACCGTCTGATGCTTTACCCTAATCAGCCTCCTTCTACTGGCACAGCAGAACCCCAAACCAGTGACCACACAAACTGCCACTTTTTCCTTCTCCTATCCTGTAAGTTTCTAAAACATCATTAACACATGTATTAGATGTGCTGCACTTCTATTGTTTTATTAAATTAAAACGTAATTAGAGATTCAACAATAAAAATAGATGTTCAGTGGATAGATGAAGAGTGGAATTGTAAGTCAGCTTCTGACAGACGGGATACTTTGTTCTGCAAAAAAAGCTAATGAAGCATTATGTAAGAGTTTCAAAAATACTTGACAGGGAAAAATTACAATAAAAGTTATAGGTGTTCAGAAAAAAAACTTGATACTAAAATTGCTTCAACATACTACGTACACAGAAGACTTCCAGCTCTAAGAGGAAAATGCTTAGAAGGCTTAAGAAATACGAATCTTGGGATGGAATGAACTCTGTAAAGCACAACAATGAAGGTGAAGCCATACTTTTAAACAGGAAAGTTGTTCTGCCATCACACCATCATCCTAGCTTCGCAGAGTTTTTATTTTGTTTCATTTTGTTTTCTACTTTTTTTCCTTAAAATATATTGAAAAATCTAGAGAAGTCAATAGTGGTAATACATTTAGGCTTTATCAGACTGGTAATCTTATTTTAAAAATCTAATTAGTTTATTACCTTTTATTAAACCATTTCCAGGTGTAGTTGCAGGAATTAAGTGACAAAGGGTGACAAAATGATCCTGCAAGCTTTGTTAACAAAATGGTTTTGTTCTGTGCTTGTCTCAGGATCTATGCAAAATTCATGACTTAATTTTCTCATCCACACTTAGAAAAAAGTATTTAAGCTGTAACACACATCACAGCAGTCTCAATTTATAGCAAGCAGATTACCCCGTATATACGTGTAAGGTCAAAAGAACGCTATCACAATAACAATAAAACAAAAATTAATTTGCAAGAATTATTTTCCAGGGTACTTGTTAGAATTATGATTGTATTTTATTTGATATGCCCCATATCCTCAGAACAAAATCCTTCTGCCAATTATAAACGTTAAAGTGACCCAGGCTACAAGTCATTCCATTTACCCTTTGTAAGTACTGCTATAAGGTTAGCTTTCTCACAGTACTCTGGAATTTACCAAGAAATCAGAGATTTCTGAGGGAGAAGGGGAACAGTAATAGTTCAGACACTTGTATATAATGTGACCATACTGTAGATTTTAAGGAAGGGAAGATAGTGCTATCTGGTACCAGGCACAAATCTCTTGTGATTCAGCGCTGTGTCAGTGTATGCTGTCAGTCCTGGCATGTAGCTCCTCTCTCCTCCATATCTCCCAGCACAAAGACCACAATGGAGCAATAAAATACAAAAATTTATACAGATCTGGTGCACACTGGCATTAAGTTTCCACCATCTTGCTTAGTAAATACTACATCCATTCTGCTTTCCATTTATTCAATTAATGCATACATATAGCACATATATATGGTTCATGCACATATATAATGGTTCTGGTAAAAAAAAAAAAAGCAAAAATTTCAAGTGTAAATGCTGAAAAGAAATGAGCAAATTAACAAACTTCAGAATACAAGCTGGCAGATAACTTGTTATTGAAACAAACACCTTCCCTAAGGGTAAACGGTGCGGAAGAAGTTAAGGAGTTATCATATGGCATTAAGAGAAACCCAGATTACTCAAGTAATACTCCTATATGCCTTTTTTGAGTGCTCAGTCACTGCCCTTCATGAAAGTATTCTGTGCGGATCCTAGATACACTGACTGCAATTCACGTAACTAATTCAGCTGTATTCTTGTGTTTGGGGAGAAGAGAGGTTTATTAGCTGTCAAAGGAGAAGGATAGTGCTATCTGGTCTTAAAAGCCAGTGAAGAGAAGGAATTGAGCCTTGGAGAGCTTCTGGTGCATTGGTGCATTTGGAGCATTGCCACACCTTGCAGCAGGTGAGCAGAGTTCTCAGCACACTGCCCAGCCCTGCACCCAGCACTGTATCCCTACTCTGCAGGCTTACAAATTATTAATTAATCTGCATGTTCAGCTCTCATTAGGTTTAGGCTTCTCGTGTAGGTCTAACTGCTCCTAAGGAAATGCTGAGTGCATATATATTGATTCAAAATATTGACTCTGAACACGTTTGCGTGCTGTTGAAAAGGAAAAACAAAATCCAGCACTGTCCTCTTCCCTGATTTTTGTTTTTGTGTTGTTTTTTTCTTTTTTTAACAGCTTTATTTCAAATCCAGGTTTCTCCAAGCAGATAAAAGCTTTTATCAATCAATAATGTTTGGTAAATGCAAACATTACAGGTAAGTTTTTCAGTCTATTTCTATAAATATGTATTATTCAACCATAGAGGATCAAACCCTTTTCCCACTCCAGTTCTACACGTCACGGGACACTGCTCAGTCATTTTGCTATGGCAGTGTGAGGAGAGGGGAGACACTGCTCTGGAGAACCGATCAGGAGAAACATCTGTGGTCATGAAGGTGAGTGGGAAGGTAAGAGCACGTCACAAACACCAGCAGACAGCAGAAGGATGAAGAGAATTTCAGGGAGATAGTAACAACCACCACCAATACAATGACTACAAAACTTTAAAATTACAATACACGCCCAATACAGAATAATTTTAATGAACTTGCGAAGACGGTATTTCAGACTAATTTACCCAACGAAAACAAAATGAAATCTCTCTGAAGTAAGATAGGCTACACAGATGGAAGTCTAGTACTGTGGGTTTTACCTCTGGGAGTTGCAGCCTGCACAAGATTCTATTCTTTCATTACAAATCTGTTGTGTGGGGGGCGGAGGAGGAGTAACTGTGTTACAGGGATAAAAAGAATAGCACAATTGTTGTAAGAACATCTAGTTTTCTCTATGTATTTCCATCCATCACAATCCATCTTCTACTTCACATTTGTTTTTCCCCATTACTTTACCCTAACGCTGTGTCACTGAAGAATATTTTAATGCTGAGAGAAAGCACTCTGTGAAGAAAGGCTACTGAACAGGACATGGCTAATTCCTTAGCAGCAAGTCAGTCATTAAACAGTCCTCCTTTTAAGAGGACTCAGAAAAAAAAAACAAAGAAAGCTGATCAAGCTCCATCAGGAGAGGGGAGGACTGGCACAAATAGCAGCTGTGTTCTAGCTCAGACTGGATTTATGTTGGCAGAACTGTGAAATAAAGCCTGCAACATATTGTGCCTTTATCAATCCTGCTTCCTCAATAAAAGACATCCAAGGATACTAATGTTTATGTTTTACCTCTCATAGACTATTTTACTTAGGAAGGTTTGTATACAATTAAATTCAAAGAGGTCCAATATGCATCAGTTTAGACATACTGCTCCTTCGAATCGTGCCATTGAACACACACCAGTACAGTCTCATTTATGAGTATCTCAGAATGCTTCATAAACACCAACTGAACAGATGTCATGAATCTGAAAAACAATGCTGCCTGAGAATTCTGTGCTGATTTTGTTACAATAATACATTTTATTATGAAGTAGAAAAGGCTAGCAAAGAGGGGAAGAAACATCTAATTTCAAACTATACACTTAACTGCATTTTGTATATAGTTACATTTAGTGATGTATCTTCAACAGTCACTTATTCAACAATGAAGTTCCTCCCTTACAAAAATAAATAAATAAATAAATAAATAAATAGATAAATAAATAAATAAATAAGACCCAACAGTTTCTTAAAAGGGAAATTACAGTGTATATATGTGTGTAAATATATATATATATATATGGGGAGAAGTATACCAAGGCCTAAAATTCAGATAAATACTGATGTACATGTAAAGACAAGCGTAGACAAAATCTGTCTGAGCTCTGTCCACAGCATCCCTCAGATGTTAAAATGAACACTTATGATTATATAGATTATGATGAGTATTTTGTACTCCGGTCAAATTAAAAAATACATTAGATTGCTTTCTTTCATTGAGCCTGTCATTTCTGGGCACAGAACACAAAAAGAATGAAAGAAAAAATGAAAAGTACAGAGAAATGCATAGGGACGTCTCAAAGAGCATAAATGTAGTGTTTCTCTTTGTGTTTCCATCTAGAAAGTACAGAAGTAGGTCACCTGTTATGCATTAGAATACAATGAAGTAAAACAACTTTTTCTTTTTTTAACTACTGTTTTTTTTGGGGGGGTGAGGATGGGGGACCTTTTTGAGTAGATTACATAATATATTGTGCAACTACCTCAACCTGCTTTAAGTAAGTAACACCTCTAAATTTGTGAATCTGATGAACCAAAATCTTCACAGCTCAGATTTTCAAACCTGAAACGAGGGCTAGAAACAGAAGCTTAAGCCCTGAAACAGCAGGAGTTCAATGACTAGTTATTTTCTGAACAATAATTCAAAGAACAGTTTCCCTAGAAATAGGATCACTGCACTCACGCCTTTCAAGTGGGCTCATTTATCCAGGGAAACTGAGCAGCATAGCTTTTTTCCTTCTGTAAGTATGCCAGTTAATTCTTCCATCTACCTTCTTTCTGCATCAACCTCCTAACCCTGATTTTTCTGCCTCTATACCACAGCAGACTATTACATTATAAATAAAACTTCAAATCGAGCAGAAAGAAACAAAAAAACACGTTCACTGTGATTCAAGGTGGGTGAAAAGGGCTGCAGTGTAACATTCCAAGACAGAACTGCCTTTTCTTCGTGTTCTGCCTGCATTTACACAAGCTGCCAATTTATTTAATCCATCCACAAATGAAGGGGAAAAGAATTTGTCCAAGTAGAAATATGGTTATAATAAACACGAGGTAGAAACTGTAAAGACACCTTTCCCTATTGAATTTCCTTTGAAACTAATAAAATTTTTCAGACTTAAAAATGCCCTAATTGGTTCAAAATCTAGCTTGATATGCTCAGCCTACAAACCAAATATCTCTACACATAACTCAATGCATAACTGCAGTAACTGGAATGAAAGCACAGTGTAACAGTACAAAAGAAACTTCAAATACATGTAATGAAAGCCTTTCTACTATATATCTGATTTATTCAAAGATTTTACACGCATCAGTAAGATAAACAGATGTTATACTTAGTATTTTACTAGAAAGCCACTATATTTTTTGCTTTACATTTCATCAGAGAGAGATATTTGCTTTGGTGACACAGTATTGGCTAGATTCACAATGGCAGAATTGTAATTTTGTCTCTTTCATTACCATGCTCAACCACAAAGGCATGTTTGCTTAAAGCAGACAGCAATTAATTAATTCTAATAATTACGGGTACTTGTGCAACAACTCACATTTTTTGATGTATCAAAGATCACATCAAGATTACAAATAAAAAGAAGGGTGTGACTTCAACACCGTCTCTTCACTGATGTTTATTTTAATGCAAGCTGAAGTAATGAAAGCCTAAGAAATCTAATATATATATACGTATATAATTTCAGATAATGTAAAATCGATGTAAAACTACACAGAATAGTTTATACTCAGAGGTTTCCTTCTTCAAAAACGAATAAAATACCCCTCTCTGTAAGCAATGGTGAAGGACAATGCTCATCATCTATAGACTACAATTCAAATAAGCAAATATTTCATCCATAATGAACAAGAAATTTTTTGTGAGTTTCATGCAATAGTAAATTTTTTTCAAACCATTGTAAATGTAAAGCATCCTTTGGATACGGAAATTTCTTCCTGGCTGCCATTTTCTACACAAAGGTGATGGACCATCTTGGAGGCCTCTCTATTTTCTAATGTTATGGGGGAATTACTTAAGAATACTGAGAGTACATTTCATTAAAAGTCTTACAAAGAATTTGGAGTATTTCAGCCTACCTAAATTCTATTTTTCACAGTATTTTTTCCTTATGTCTTTAAAGCTATCAATATTTATGGAGTCAATCACGCTCATCTTTTAAATGGTTAAGGAAAGGGAAACAGCACATTCAGATGTGCTACAATGCTTTCTTCTTGATATTAAAAAAACATACTGATGCATGAAACTTGAAAGTGAAATCACTTTCTCTAGTACTTTTCATTCATCGTGCAAGGTTGCAGATTGTAAAATAGCTCAAAAAATAATGGAGGCTGTTATCCGGTCCAAACCCTCAGCTCAAGAAAGGTCACCTACAGCTGATAGCATGTTGTCCAGGAAGCTTTCAAAGATCTCAATAAATTAAAGGATGACACCAAACTAGGGGAGTGGTTGACTCAGCAAAGGGCTGTGCTGCCACCCAGAAGGATTTCTCTGGCTGATGTGGTTGCCAAGCCACTCTCCATCATATTTGGAAAGTCATGGCGGTCAGGCAGAGTCGCCAGTAACTGGAAAAAGGGAAACACCACTCTCATTTTTAAGAAGACCCTTCTTAAGGGAACTGCAGGCTAGTGAGCCTCACCTCTATAATCATGGCACATATGCTCCTAGAAGCTATGTTAAAGGATGTGCAAGATGAGAAGGTGATCTGTGACAGCCAGCACAGCTTCACCAAGGGCAGACAGTACCTTACCGATCTGGTGGCCTTCTACTATGGAGTGACAGCATCAGTGGAAAAGGAAGGGCAACTGATGTCACCTATCTGGACTTGTGCAAGGCCTCTGACAGTCTCACACCACATCCTTCTCTCTAAATTGGAGAAAGATGGATTTGAAGGCTGGACTACTCAGTGGATAAATAAACGTTTGAATGGTCGCAGCCAGAGGGTTGCGGTCCATGACTCTATGTCCAGGTGGGGGCCGGTCACAAGCGGTGCTCACCAGGAGTCCATCCTAGGACTAGTGCTCTTCAAAATCTTTATCAATGACACAGACAATGGGATGGTGTACACTCAGCAAATCTGCTAACTGCACTCTTTCTGAGTGATACAGTTGAGACAACAGAAGGGAGGGATGCCCTCCTCAGAGACCTGGAAACACTTGAAAAGTGGACCCATGAGAACTTAATAAGATTCAACAAGAGCAGGAACTAGATGATCTTTATGGTCCCTTCCTAGCCAAGCCATTCCATGATTCTATAACCTCAACTCATTGGAGAGATGGGCCCACAGGAATCTTGTGAAGCTTAACACAAAGTGCAAAATCCTGCACCTGGGAAGGAACAACCCAGGTTGTTGGGGACCACCAAGCTGGAAAGAGTTGAAAAGGGGCTGAGGTCCTTGGAGCTCTTCAAAAGCTGTCTAGACATGGTCCTGGGCACCCTGATTTGGATGTTCCTGCTTGAGTGGAAGTTGGGCCAGATGGCATCCAGAGGTCCCTGCCAACATTAGCTATTAAGTGATTCTGTGACCTGCAAGGAAGGTGATTCCACAAACTATATGGGCACCTAATCCAAAGCTCAATCAGTGAAGAAGTGCTTCCTGATACTCAATTGGAACCTCATAGGTTTCAATTTTGTGCCTATTGCCTCTTGCTCGATGACTGGGCACCACTGCAAAAAGCCTAGCTCAATCTTTTCTATATTGTACTTTCTAGAATTTACAGACACTGATGACATCCCCTTACAGGACTCCACTTCTCCAGGCTACATAGACTCAAGTCCCTCAGCCTCTCCTAATACAAGAGAGAAAGGCCGCTTTTGTGGCCTTTGCTGGACTCTCTCCAATAGCTCCATATTCATCCCTTGTACTGAGAAGCCCTGACCTGGACACAGCACTCCAAGTGTGGTCTCTCTAGGGCTGAGTAGAGGAGAAAGATTACTTCCCTTGATCTGTTGACAACATTTTGTTTAATACATCTCGGGCTATCATTAGTCTTATTTGTACCAAGGGCACAGTACTGGCTTGTGTTCAGCTTGGTGTCCAGTAGGGCCCATGAGGACCTTTCCTGGGTGCTTTCCATCTGGGTGGCCTCCAGCACGTACTGGTGCCTGAGGTTGTATTTCTGTACTGTAAATAGATCTCTGTGTGTCTTTACCCCTTTTTAACTCCTAAAAGGATAATGATCTTTTTCTGATGCATTTAAACAAAATAAATACCAGATAAAAACTTTGTTAATTATAAGTGAGAGGGGAAAAAGGAAAAAAAACAAAACATGAACTTTGTTGTGAAAATGAATAAAAGTAGCGTCAAAATGTCCATTCAAATCATGGCTTGAACTTTTTCCACTGTCACTGTGGCAGGCCCATCTTTGGTGAAAAGCGTGCTGTGAGAAGTTCATTTAAGTCTCCTGGCTGTAAGTGTGTTCAGTCAAATTTGGCCTTCTTCCTTTGTATCTTTCTTGTAAAACAGAATTCCACTTTGGAGACTGCATTACTGTGAATTATAAGCAATTTTAGCAGAGAATTGTTTTTTGGTTCTCTCTGGTGAGTGAGGGGATCTACTGTACTACCTTAGTATCCAGCAAGAGCCAGGAAAATGCATGGAGCACTGAGGTAAGTCCTGTGCAATCTCCTGGCACGTTTTCCAGGATCAAGGGCTTTGGCTCTTCCTATTCCCCTCGCACCTGCTAGAGTAGCTGGTTTTCCAGGTCATTTCATGCACCGATGGGTTGCAGAGCCCTTCCTCCAGTTCACACTGGGGCTTTGTTCACCTCAAAAGTGCTCTCCTATTTTCCCACATATCACCTCTTTATGGAGATTGCAATTCTGCCAAAGATCTCACCAAAACATTTTTATGTTAGAGTTCACCAAAGCAGTAAGTGATCGGTTCCTTTGTGCTCGAGCCTTTTTCTGTTGATATGCGGTTTAGACCATAAGCTATTCTCTGATAAAAATACAAAAGTTTCTAAAACTTGATGAAGAAAATGACGCAGAATAACTACATTATCATAGCACACACTGGACAGCTGAACAACACAGACTCACAGTGAGCTCTACTCGTCAGTGGCAGTGACAACAGCAGAGTTTTAACTGACCCCAGCAACCACTGATTTCTTCAAGAGCAACTCAGCTGCTGCTGAACAGTACCATAAGTCCTCAGTGTTCCTTGAGGATCTGAACACCTGCTTTGATATCCAAAAAGCATTTGCTAGATAAAAGCAATCAGTGGAGATTATAATAATGTATTAATCTCTGACAATATATTTGTCAAAAGAGAAACCAACCAATCTTGCATGATTTTGCAGGCGCCAATACTACATTAAAATAATAAATAAAAACCCAAGCTATAAAATTCAGCTAAATTCATTTTTATTTCTAACCACTAATACTATGCTGCGTCAATAGCCAACAATGCTACCCCAGAGTAGAGCACTGCTGCCAATTTTACGAGCAAGCAATATAAATAGTTTTTGCCAGAACTAAAACTGCATTTCTTCCCATTTATTTATTCATTCACAGATGCATTATCCAAGACTTTGCACAAGAACAGAATATTAAATTGTATCAGCTGGATGTGTTTCTAAAAAGAATCTAAAAAATTAAGAAGATTAGTGATTTGGTGAATTCATTTCTCCAGCATCCAGGACTAACAGCACTCAGCAATCTTAAAATACGCTTTGAAAATATGGATGCTTTCAGGCAAACACAGAAAGAGCAAATAAGCTTTGCATTAGAATCACATATTTAAACAAAGATTTAAAATTACACATTAGCAATTTCATGTGGACTCTCTACGTTCCACACTTCTCTTGCAGCTGCTTGCCCATGGAATTTTTGGGATCAATCCCATTTCCATTCTCATTTCTTTGTCTCGTGGATGTGCAACTCTACTCAGGGCAATCTGGGCTGTTCAACGCAGTTTTGTTCCCTGCTGATCACAGGATGATATCCAGCAGGTTGCTACACATGGCAGTCATACTGAAAAGATTATATTCTGATGCAAAAGTGAAGCAATATTGGTATTACTAAAGAATTAATAAAACGAAAACCATCCCCACAAAAAACAACTTTAAAAAAAAAAAGCAATATTTTCACAGCAAGCTCTCAGTATTTTCTATAAAAAAGACTATGAAATTCAATATCCAATACTCTCAGTCCACTTGCAGCAAAGGATCATTAACAACAGGAATGCCTGTATCTGTATCTGGCTACACAAAGAACTCTGAAGTTGCAGCAATTCTTACAACTCCCCATCCTCGAATGATGAGAATCCTCTATTCTCATCAAAAATTGATCCCACCAACTCCATACTTGGCTCATCCTAACTAGACCCATCTTCTGCTCCTCTGCCCCATCACACACACACACATTCATGGTACAGTTTATATTGGGAAGGATAAGAGGAGAACTGCAAATTGCAAGGCGCCTAAGCTATAAATAAAATGTTTTCCAGTACAGCACAACTCAAAGTACAGTACGTAGAAGCAGTATATGCAGTTTGTTCTATTCACAATATTGATTTGTTGAGCTGTTAGGTCCTATATGATTACAGATTTTATTTAGTAAGTATCTCTACACAATATAATTTTTTAACTGGTGTTAGAAGTTCCCAGATGCCAAAATCCAGGTGAAATAGTCTCCAAACGTGGGTCTGTAGTTTTTTTTTGTGCTTTTTGTGTTTAGTAACCTTTGCAAGGCCTCCTTCCTTAGAAACGCACAGTATTTTTTGTTTAAAGATAGATGAAGAAATAGAGTTCTACTGTGCTTCATCAATATATTTTTTAAATCTCATTAATTATTTGCATGTTTGGGGCCTTTATTTTGCTCTATCCCACACCTCCAATGCAGCTGAGGGCCTAAAGCAATTTAGACAGAAGTAAGGCTAGTGCAAGAAATTATTTATATTCTGACTTTGCCAATATTTTATTTCATTTGGTATAAAGAAGAAACAAATGTCCTAAGAGAAAGACTTGGTTACATTAACTATTTTCCCACTCAAACTTAAATTCACTTGTTAATGCTACAGAGCATTGCCTTGGCTTAACTTTCTTCATCTACTCTAGTTAGACAATAAAAAAAATCTATGCTTAAAGACCTGCAAGGAGAATAGTGCGTATAATTCATATAGTCCCCACATTTTTTAGAAAGAAACTGGTCCTGTGTGATGGAGATCGAACAGATTCATGAACAGCAGACAGGCTTTCCAGATCTGCCCATCTTCCTGCACATAGCCAAACTGCTTTCCTACAAAACAGAATGGCATGAAGACAAACCATGGAACAGACACAGGATGCTGTATCAGTCCCTGGAGTGTGTTCAGAGAAGGGCAATGGAGCTGTGAATGGTATGGAGCACAGGTCTGATGGAGAGCAGCTGAGGGAACTCGGATGGTTCAGTCTGGAGAAGAGAAGGCTCAGAGGAGGCGCAGGGGAGGCCGTATTGCTCTTGCAACTGCCTGAAAGGAGGTTGTGGCGAGGTGGGGGTTGACCTCTGCTCCTAGGTAACAGTGATAGGACAAGAGGGAATGGCCTCAAGTTGTGACAGGATAAGGGGGAATAGCCAGGGGAGGTTCAAGCTGGACAGTAAGAAAAACGATGACTCCAAAAGAGTGGTGAGGCAGTGGCAGTGGCTGCCCAGGGAGGTGGTGGAGTCACAGTCCCTGGAGATGTTCAAGAAATTTGGAGATGTGGCACTGAGGGATGTGGTTTACTGGGGAAATATTGGTAGTAGGTGGACAGTTGGAAAGCTAGGATTTCTTTTTAGCAGTGAGTAGAATGAGGATATATCAAAAAATTGCAAAAAAAAACCAAACCAAAACAAAACAGATTACCCCTGTGTGGACAGGAGAAGTTGGTTGAGCTTTTTGTTTCTCCTTCAAGAGTAAGATTGCAGAAAAGTAATTGCAGCACAAAACAACTTTAAAGAAAAACATTTCCAAACAAACCACAGCAGATTTAGAATAGCAGCCACTTTCAAAGTGCAGAGTCTCCACTGCTTTCATTTTTCCCTCAAATGAAATCTAATTTGCTCAATTAATAAGAGAAATTATGCTGTCCTCCATAATCAGCTGTTTTGCAGGGCAGTCATTTCTCACTGGGCACTACAAGGACACCACAAGGCACCACATCTACAGTAGAACAAGCAAGCAGTGAGAGCAAGGGCTGCTTGGATCAGCGCTGCAATGCCTCTTCTACTACAACAGTGTGGTAACTCACATGGTTTTCCTGATGGTAGGCTGTAGCAATTGCTGTATTCTGTCTTTCTTCTATATTTCCTCCAGGAGTTCCTGGCTGTAAGTATCCCTTTGCAGAGATGCTAGCTGACCCTAAAATAGCAGGGCTTCTCACTTTGAAAGGTTGCAGAAAAAAATGCAAAAAACATTTTGCTTATTTCCCACTCCAACTACACTCTATAACTCTCATCCCCATAACTTCATTCTACCTATACATTTTATTTTATTAAGTAGATCCACCAGTGAAAGCCACTGAAGAATTTGACAATATCTCTGTACACATATATTTGGTCACCACCCATTGGTGTAGCAAAAATTTATCCATCCATTGATTTCTCAACATTTTATTAGTAAAATAAAACTTAAGCTTTGGGTCTAACAACCACAGAGCCACTTTCATGCATCAGCCAAATATGAAGCAATACAGGCTTATCACTGACATTGTTGCTCTCTCAGCCTTCCCCCAAAAAAGCAGCAAATTAAAGCATTTTTCAAACAAGCTCTGGTTTGCTTCAGCACTACAATAAGTGATTTCAGATACAACAATTATGCACTGAAGTGAAAAATACTTTAGGAGATGGAAAAAAATCTGAAACTATGGTTTTTATGCACAAAATCCCTTGATATTTAAAAGCTTCATAGACAAAATCAGTTCTTCATATGCATACAATTTAAACAGTTCAGGTATTTATTTTAGACTTTAGAGCTACAATACAGATGTTTAAAATAAAAAAAGATATCAAAGGCATTATATTTCTATTTTACCTATTCTCCTAACAAAGTGACAGATTTTTCAGCAACTAATAACAAAAAAATTCCACTGTATTACTGATATAGATGATGCAAACTACTACACCCAAACAACAGAGGAAGAAAGAAAATAACCTAAAGATGATATCAACACTAAGCTAAATTTAGACCAACGTGCACATCAGTTAAATGAATATTCTTTTTGCAGAGAAAATGGTGAATCCAACACCCTGCATTAGCTTAGTTCAATTTCCTTCCAATTACACATTTATCATTATAACTTAATACTTTTTAATTTCTCTCATACGTCTTTTTATGGCACTACATAATCAGATTTTCTATCAGTTTCTCTAAACAACCTTGATTAATAAGAGATAAAAATAATAACTCAAAAACTAGGGAGGCAAAGACGACAGAGTATTTTATCACTAAAAAAAATCAGACAAGAAAACATAGCACTGCATATTATTTCTTCAGACTTTGAGAACTTCATGAAGGGAATATCACTGCTATCAAATTGCTATGAATGATTTCTCCTATTTGAATTGTACACAGGGACTTGATAGATTGTTTCAATCACTTATAGGAAGCATTCACATTGGTGAGGGATGGGGAGCAGTCTAACTGCTGTCCATAGATGCTATTTGGTTGTCTGAAGAAGGCAAAGCGTGCTCCTGTCGCTGTAGCTACGTGGAAACACTCAGTTACTGAGTGTGGTCACTGAACTTTGATTGCAAAGGCAGTAACCCTGCTGAATCATTTTTACACGCTTGGTTTTGTTTGTTTTTATTTGTAGTGCTTCCAAACTAAACCAGCCCAGCGAGACAGCAGTGCTGACAGTAACTCAGTGCTGGCGATGACAGCGAGCTCACGCTGACAGCACCCTCACACTGTAGGTGATCTCAGCAAAATTGCTGTGACCCAGCTTGTGTTGAGATACACGCTGCTGTTGTGTTCACTCTTTACAGACAGGGCAATTAAGATCGTAAGACCTTCATCTCTTAATTTCAGCTAAAACAGGTGCTAATAGGCACTGCATGAGAACACACCTTAACTAAGAAAAAATCAGATTGCTTTCCTATTTTTAAAAATGACTGGAAACAAAGCCTAACTGAGGTCTCTGAGAAATGAACAACTCTAGAGAAAACCTTCCTGATTTCTTGTTTTGTTCTCAATTAGCAATTCCTCTCAAAGGCCATTACAGCAGGAAGGTGCCTAACAAGGCTCCTGCATCAGTGATTACGACGGGGCAGCAGGTGCTGCTGCCTATCCTGCACACTTGACTAGACACAGCTCCCACAGCAGGCAGGGTATCTGATGGACAGCACTACAGTTTAAACCCACATGAGTAGTTCAGCTGCCTCTGATCCCAACCCCCCATAACAGTCAGTCAGAAGCCCAGCGCTCACGTGGATGCCGTTCAGTCACACAGCAGGCACAGTGCCACCAAGAGCTGGGACCTCAGGGTGCCATGCAGAGCAGCAGCCCAAGTGTCAAGGAGTAACGCTGCAAACGTCTTCCAGCACTCCAGATAGTGTAATGAAAGCAAGGTAAGCAGCCACCTGGACTTCTAACCAGGAAGGAATGTGTCCAAAGCCACAGTGCTAGCAGCCTAGCTTGAGGACCTCCAGCCATTGCACTGAACTATTTTCCAAGCCTCTTCCAGGCACACTTTTGCATGCTTAAAACAAACAGCGCAAGCCACCTGCTGTGCTTGTGTTTAAAAGCAGTAAAAAACAGATGATGTCAGAATCAAAATGCTTATCCAGTAATAACAAAAACCCTCACAAGAGTCAATACTTGATTGCTAACTTAGAACTATGTGTAAGAGCAGAAATACCTCACACTCTCAGAGTACAATTTTAATGAAGGGAAAGCTAAACTCACTCCAATATTACAATTTTTAAAGAAAAATGAAAAAAAAACTTCAAATTTACAGTGATAATTTAAAATTTTGCCAGCAGATGCTACAAGACATTGCACCATTTGTTGTGAACTAGAGAATAAGCCACTTCTACAGGGTAAGCAGGAGTCACACTGATGTTATTCAAATTATTATTAAAGTCGTGCTTCTATCCTGAGGATAATTTACTTTTTTCCACTAGTATGCATAGATACTTGTACAATAAGGCACCAACACCATGATTAAGCTATAACACTAAACCAAACCTACTGTTGTGATACGAAAAAAATATTCTCCATCTATGAGTGATAGCCACATCAATGCTTCCATGATTTTTCCCATCATCTCCTTTTGCAGAACTATAAGATACAGTTTCAGTATTAATTGCTGAAAAGCACTCTGTAAAATTTGTACACTTGCTTGTGAGCATAGGAACTTCCAGTGCTGAAAAAGCCAACAGGACAACTGAAGGGGTTTATGCAGCACAAATAATCTACGCTCGATATTTTCACAAAATCAAATGAATCCTATAAAACATAATTACTGTGTAGCAGTGTAATTTTCCTGTTTTCAAGCTGCTATGCTAATATTAATTTTACGTCTTAAAAATGAATATATATTAATTATCAGCATACATAAAACTATGTTAAAAACGCATATGTCTTATTCTGCATACATACAATTACCTGTCTTTGTGTCATTTCCAAAAGTATATGTCTTTGCAAGCACAAGCAGAAGCACAACGAAACCATATAGAATTAAGCTAGAAAATCCAATTTATTTATTTATTTATTTATTTAATCCATTGAAGTAATTCTAAAATGGAGAAACTGAGATCAACAATGTCTCATGTAGAAATGTTTTCTGGAAATGGAAAAATGGAAAAATTGAATTTAGAAATACCAGAAAGAAAAAAAAAATTAGAAAAATAAGAAAAGGAAGAAAACTGTGGCAATCAACAACGAGAGAGAAAATATAATAAACATTATGGATTAGATGCTGAATGAAAAATTAATTTTGTGGATATCGGTCTTCAGTGCAGAAAACCAGTAACGGTCTTAGAACACTTCTCCATAGATTAGAAAAATGAGGATAAAGTACTTGTGTCAAAATAAAGAAAAGCCTCCATTACCATCACAGTCAAAATGGTATTCATCTACAAATTCCAGCTCAGTTTTTGTTATCTGTTCATCACAGCACTCTTGAAGAGTAATAAAACCCTTTACAGCTGGCACTTGAGCAATGGGCAGGCGTTAAATTTATACCTCTTCCATGAGAGCATGCTGCAGCACAAGCTTGGCCAGCAGGCTATCATCTCAGTATCAGGTAAACGAGAACACCAACAAATATAGCACAACTAAGGCATGTCTGTACAACTTCTGAACCCAAATTATCATTACCTATTGTTCATTCATGCTTAATGCTATAAAAGTTACTGAATTTTCAACATTTTGAGAAAGTTCTCTGCAGCAGGCTATATAGGAAATAAAGATGCAGCTAGGTAAGAAACACATCTCAGATATGGATTATAAACTGCTAGAGCAGGTGCAAACCAAAACCCACCCAGTGGAGCTTTACTGGACTGAGCATCACATTGCCCAGCACAGGAAAGCACAGGGTGCTGGAGGAGCACTGTAGCTCTGCTGGGGCACTGATGCTGAAAAACAATCTTAGAGCAAGACTTCCAAAATCACCCTGTATTTGTTCCCAAAAGTAACTTAAACTCTAGAGATATCATGTGTTGCCGAAAATTTGCAAGAGGTAGGAGACCAAACCCTCTGCAAAAGTGAGAGCGGATGAAATTTTAGACCCAAAAGCAGGAAGAGTTTGAACAGCCAATACATGAGCAGCAAGAGTCAAACCAGGCAACTCAATGTGAGGCCCAAAGAAAGCAACAGAGAACGCTGCTGAGAAACTCAGGAGGTTATCACAGAGACTGAAATAAGAGTAACAAAGAGCAAGGGAAGTGAGAAGGAAGTTTCCCCACTGTGCCAATACAGACTTCCTAGATGTGTCTCTTCCATGACAGCTGGATGCTTATCAGTTTCCCAAATGTTTAGGTAAAGCTAAAGCCAAAGACCACATAAAAAAAAAAAAAAGATAACATTTCTAATAGAAAAAAAAAAATAGAATTAATTGAATACTTAATTTGACCCTTTACAGACGTTAAATTTCATGAATATAAGGATCTTTTTAACAAACAAAACTCTCTTAACAAAACTGCACCACAAGAAGTGGTATTTGGGGCAATCTCATCCAGTGATGGTCAGTGCTGGGACACTACCACCTGAGCAGAGAAAGGAAGAGAGTGGATAGAAGAAGGAAGACCTAGAACTATGCTACAACTTGCACATTTTTGGGCTTACTGCTTTCAGCAAAGCAGGAAAATATACCATAATAGGTGATTATGATTCCTGAATTCAGTCTAAAGGTACTTCAGGGGTTTGTACTATGGCAGCTCCAGATACCTCATGCCCTGCATCCCAGCTCCCATTTAGCACACCTCTGTTTCCTTCTGCTTCAATCTCCTGCTTCTCCCTTTTTTTCTCCCATTACATCATTCTCAGCAGTACCAACATGGACACAGGTGTGAGAGCAGCACATTTCCCTGTCAATACTGCGTGTCTGCACATGGCTCTTTTTGCCCACTCTCCCTTTCTCCCCGTTGCGGATGATGTCATCTGTTCTCACCATCTCAGCAAGCAGCTGCACTGCACTGCCTTGTAAGCATGTCTATCCTTCCACCTACTCCTGATTGCCTCCATATGGTGCTGCTGCTTCTCCTGATTTTCTCTCCAGAAAACTTGAGCTTGATATGCTCTGAACTCAACTCTTATCATTCTTCTCCAACACTTTTTGCAGATAAAACTTTTGCCATTATTGCCTGTAACCTAAGAAGTAACTTGTGACTCCTTTGCCTACATTTGAACTATGTATCCAAGCTATACATAAAATCTTGTTACTACCATCCTCTATATCCACATCATTTTCCTTTTAACACTACAGCTTGACTGAAGAATTAGACAGGGAGACTGAGATTAATCTGTTTAAATTTAGACAGACTTCCCTACTTATCCTAAGTCATACTGCAAGTGAAGCAAGTAAATCTCTAATATATTACAAGGTATACATGCTTCATTTCTGGAATCCCCTTCTCCTCTTGGTATTCACCAGCTTTATGCTCTGGGGAGGCAGGAGAAGCAGAGACAGCTTTAAGGCTCAAGCAGCTGCTACTTGGCAGAGTACCCAGCACCTGCTGAGTCCAGGAGCTTCGTTCAAAGTTTCTGCAACCTTTTTTTTTTTTTTTTTCTCTTCTACTTCACTGTAAAATTTTCTAGAAGTAGAAAAGGAACAGAGTCACAGAATCATAAAGATCAGAAAAGACCACTCAGACCACTTAGTGCAACCATCAGCCCGTCCCCACCAGGCCCATAAACCATGTCCCTCAGTGCCACATCTTCACTTTTCTTCAACACCCCCAGAGACAGGGACTCCACAACCTCCCTGTGCAGCCTGTGCCACTGCCTCACCACTTTACCTCAGAAGAAACTGTTCCTAACATCCAACCAGAACTTCCTCTGGTGCAACATAAGGCCATTACTTCTCATCCTATTGACCATCATTTGCCTGGCAGAAGAGGCCAATGCCTGCCTCACTACAACCTCCTTTCAGGTACTTGTAGAGAGCAGTAAGGCCTAGGAAATAAACTAGAGGAATATGCAGCCATTAAAAAATAAAAAATAAAAAAGTACAATGTTACCTAAACATAAGTAGCATATTGGACAGTTGAGGAAAAAAATTAAGAAAAAAAAAAAAAAGAAAAAAGAAACATTTACACAATTGCCATTTATGATTGCACAGAACCTCACCAACATTTGACCAAACTTATCTTAATATAGTAGCCTAGATAAGAACCACGCATTAACAGTATTTTATCAAACTTTTCAGAAAAAAAAATCTTTCATATCAAGAAAAAAACATAAAATGTCCAAACCTCCATGCTTATTTGACACACAGAACCAGCAGAACATTTTTACTGAGACATTCTTAAATTACTTGCTTCTGCAAACTGATGCTAAAAATTATTATTTTTGGTTGCACAGTTTATTCATTTCTAGAAATTATTTTAGCATTAGTAGTAATTAAAACTGTGCTACACTTTCCTTACCCTTCATTAAGAAGTTGTGAGTGTGAGCACTGTTTATGTTGCAAACAGATTCAGAAATAAGTTACAAAACAAAAAAGTGAAAACGAAAACCCTCTGCAGTCTCCACAGAGGTTGAGAACGTAATGCAAGGCACAGCCTTACAAAAACCTTCCAAGTCTCCAGAAAAATCCATGTGAAATATTAAAAAAAAAAGTGTAAAATTAATATTTCAACAAAATTTGCTGGCGACGCTACTATACATCCGCTGTATATGGTGATGGATCACAAGAATCTTTCCTGATTCATGAACTAAACTGAATTATTGACCCATTCTGAGGGTCTGAATAATCTCTGAACCTTAATTGAAATGTTACTAATATACAAGGGGGTGTTGACTTGTCCTGAGTATAATTTATTGAAGGTAAGACCTAAGTGTTGACTTGCATATAAACAGACTGGAGAGATTCAGCTTGGCTTACAGAAGATAGGAGGCAGTTTTATTTTGGAGATATTCCTAGGACAAAAGAAAAAAAAAATCACAAATGGAAAGGAGACAAATGCAAATATAGATCGTTGGAAGCTTTTTAAGTAATAAAGGTTTAATCCAATTTTTTTTTAGAGCATCATGTGGTTTCCAGTGTACACAAAGTGAAGAGTGAAAAGGTAAAAATAACACTGGCATAGCCTTAATATATTCCAGAATTCATAAATCATTTGTAAATTTAGTCCTTTTATAAAAGAATCCTTATATAAATCAGGGAGGGGGGGCGAGGGGGGAATCAATCCCATATATGAAGCACAGTTTAAGCCCCACATCACTGACCAATCAAAATTAGTGAATGCACTGCATCTCTCTGCAGTGAAGGGAAGCGACAAGGTAGGCTGTCATTCTGCAAAAGCTGCCCATCGCAAGCTCGCCTCTCCGAAGCTGCTCTGCTTTTTCAGAAAGCCTGAATCTCACTGGTGTCTCTGGAGACAAGAAGCCTTCAGTATGTTAAATTACTTTCATTATGTATTTTCAAATGCTTATTGATTCTACAGTAGGAAGAGTGGGAGACTGCAGCAGCCTCTAAACCAGAACTAAAGCAGTTGTATACATTAGCAGTATGCTGAAACAATGGCACACTACAGGCACAAATTCTCATTAAGGTCATTTTTCGAGGATGTGCTTTTCACCCTCTTTCCCTTCTTCTCTGCTAACAAGTGAACAAAATGAATCCCTCCAACCTGGAACTGCTTCACCTGCACCGAGAATTTATCAAACCTGTAGCGGAGGTAAGATCTGTTCCTTATTATGGTATGCAGAATAAGCAGCATTTAACAAAAACGGGGGGAAAAAAAAGAGAGAAAAGAGGAAGGTATCAGATTCAACTTGTATTAAGCACTAGGATCGTGTTGTATTTGAGTCCGGGGAATATCTGAATGCTATTTCCCCATCCCTATTAAAAACACAGTGTAGACAAATGCTATTTTGTATGAAACTCTTGCAGAATATTAAGAACCTGTTTTGTTCATACAATATAAAGCCAGTATAATTTAGGTTAATATAGTACAGGGGAGAAAAAAAAAAAAAAAAACGAAAAAAACCATGGAATGCAACTGGGAACATTTCTTTCCTCCCTCAGCAGTATTTCCAAATATTGGCAGTTAAATATGTTACAGATTTATTCAGTTGCTCTCTAAAGGAGCCGACAGTCTGTTAATTGGTGTACACTTACTGTTTTATGAAGGTCAAGTAATATGACTAATCTCTGACTTGCTCGTGAAATCTCCCTTCTTTTCCCTGTTTGGTCGGTTTTTAAGACTTATTTCTTCCACTGTATCTCCAAAATCAAGTTGCTTACTAGAAACACTGATTTGCAGCACATTTATTTCAAGAAATACAATTTTAACAGTGTGCAAATTAAACAAAAATGTATTTCCTACAAAGTTTATTGACTTTACTCAATTTCTCATCAGCAGATCAGAGAGCTGGATGTATAAAGTAGCTGCTTCTTAGAGCTGAGTGTCACAGGCACTTTACATCCAACAGTTACTGCTTCTAGTTAGGGTTTCCTGCAACCTGCACTGTTTGCAGAATAGGAGACTTGTGCAAAAAAAATAAATTCATACAAGTCAACACAAACATGACACGATTTTACTAGGAAATAAGGAACACGATAACTGATCATAAGATACAATTCTAGACATACTTTATTCACCAAATAAGTGATATTACAAAATATACCATTGCATTACTTTATTTTGAAATTCTAAGCCCTACTTTTAACCTTTTTTTCCCCCTCTCCTTCACAAGGGCATGCAGCAACTAATTCAGTTTTACAACTGACAGTATGAAGAGCGCAGTTGGCCGGGTACCTTTCTAGCTGTATGACCTACAAGCAGCAGGACTCACCACTACCGTGCATTCTTAAGGCATAAAGGAATTAGAAACAAAACATGGAGCACACTTGTATCACCATTTACACGTCAAGAATATGTGTGGAAGACTGACGCATCTGCTCAGATTTCATTAGAAGAAGAATAAGAGTGATTCTTAAAATGGTGAGCATTTATTAAAGAGGGATTTATAATTTAAAAGCAGAACTGTGGAAACTACCGATGCATGAAGAAACAATGAAACATGAATTCCCAAAAGGAGAATATGCATTCTTCACCAGCAAGCTGCACAAGGGTTTAACCACGCTTTTTCTATACTGCTCATTAAAAATCTTATTTGTCATAATGACTAATGGATATTTTTCCCTCGATTTTATGATCTGTTATGTATTCTCCTTAAATGAAAATAAACCAAATTAGGTAACTCATGGTTACTGTCAAAGCACACGAACTGGATTTTATGATGTACAGCAACTTCTTTGACTAAGCCATCACTCAAAAGTAACGAGCAGGAATATTACAGAAAGAAATGCGCAACTGTAACTAAAGGATGTCTACATACACTCCGAGCACAGAAGGCAGATATTCTTTTTTCTTTCTTAAACCTGGAAAATAAAAGCAGGCTGCTACAAAATGCAAGAGGGGAAAGAAATTAACATCACCTAGAAGAAGGTTTGTCGTTGCTGGCCTGGAACTCGGCACAGACAAAGTATCTCAGGCAACTGAAGAGTCCCCATGTTTAATCAAAATTTTCTGCTGCTGAAGTGCTGGAGCAAAAAGAGGAAAAAAAAATCTGCAAGGAATGAAATAAGAGCCCTGCTAGCACTTGGTTTCCAGGTGACAGTGCATGTCAAATATCTGTCGGTGACACCATGTATCAATTTATGACAAGCTGCTACAAGGAGCTGAAAGACCCTTGAGGCGCAGGAAGCAGGTAGGTCACAGGCTGTGTGCCGCAGCCCCTGCTCCGCGTTGCACCGGAGCAGCACCGTGCAGAAGGGCAACGTGCCCAGTAAATTACCTCTGCTCTGACATTTACACTCATACTCACCTGAAATTAATCAATGCAACAAAGAGGTGATGTTCAATCTCTGATTTTATAGATATAGCTCATCCGAAGTTCTCAGTTGCCACAAAAATTTCAGAGTTCAGACTGTTGTGGGTTTTGGTTATTTCAGTGTTTGCTTCTGTTTTGTTGCTTTGTTTTTGTTTCTACTTAAAGCAAGATCTGCTTTTGATTTCCTCCTGGCTTTTACTAATACGAAAGAGCTCACTGTACCCAGTGATGCATTTGGACCAGTTCTTGAAATACAGTCAAAGCCAGGACAACACACACAGAGGAAATCATGTTCCTGAGGTTTAATGTAAACCCATCAGAATTCGCCTAAACTGGAAATGAAACAAAGCTTTTGAAATATTTGTTTCATTTCACACACGAGTCTCATATGTTCTCATTTACATCTTTTGTATTTAAGAGGTAAATGTGAAATAACTGCTGAAGCATACCAAGACTTTTCATCATACAATTTGCAATTAATAGTATTGTGCAATAGAGGCTTTTCAGAACTGCAGATGAAATTCATTTGCATACCATATCCCAAGTGTGCTCAATTCATACTTTCATTAAAAAAGCAGCTCAGTTTTGTTCACCTTAGTGCTATCCATTTTTAATGCATTCAGAGTGGAACAAAGGTCTGCATTTAAATTTTGTTTCATGCCAAGTACTTCCCCACTTAAATTTAAAACTACTTATCAAACCCTCAAGTATCACAACAAGAAACTGAACGACCTCTTATTTATTCATCTCATTACAGCCTCTAGAGCTGGCTGACAACACAAGCAATGCATACGCCAGGTATTAACACAGATGCTCTGCTTACAACCTGCTGGTGCGTGGAAACCGAAGCACGTGCAGCCACAAAATAAACGTCCTAGATGTAATAAATGCTACTTTTGGGGGCCTCACTTACTCCTGGGATAAATACATTATGGATTTATATCTGTTGGATTTAATTTCAGTATGTAAAAAATCTGGAAGAGATGATTTTACATTTAAGTACTATTTTATAAAACTTAAATCTATTCTGGAATAAAATTAAATACTCTTCCATCAGGCACCAATTTTTTGAAGAAACAAAATATTCAAATCAGAAAGAGGAAATGTAGCATTTTTGTAATTAATTCCATTACCCCAAACCTATGTAAGCTTTATGCTGGAAATTACACATACTTATATAGACTGTAGTACGAGTTTCATACATGTAGATGCACACCAGATAGAACAGAAGTCCTCAAGTTCTATAAACATCTGTTTAATTGCAGAACTTCAGGTCTCAGTTTATGACACTCTTACAAACTCTTCATCAGGAGGCTGCTAAATTGCTGTTAGATATTTTAAGTGTTCTTTCTAGGATAAATAAGCAACAGTGCTCTGAGTTTCTAACACTCCCTTTTTTTCCACCAGAGCCTTTTAAAAACGATCTCCAGTACTAATTTGTCAATACTTAACAACATTTTGCTGAAATAGCACTCACCACAATACAAAGGCAAAGCACAAGTACAGTTTATTCAACAAATGGGCCTTTTGTAAAGGCCACATCACTATAAATAAAGCCTTGTCTCCCCTGAGTGGAAGCTTTTCATCTTTTTTTTTTAAACAAATCTTGCTTTTCTTTGAAAAGGAAAGACCTTATTCTGGATCCTCAGGTTTTTGGGTCCATGCCAAATACAGCTCTAAACATACAGTAAATTAAGAGTTTGTTAGGAATGGATGCGTTTCCTCTATCCTCCTTTCCCATCGTTTTTCTAAAATAACAGAAAGTGTTAAAAAAAGAAATCAAGTAGTTCCATGTTTATTTCACCTTTCAGGAGAAAAAGCAACTGCAACAAAAGAATGTGTTTCTCCCCCATTCTGGAAGGCAACATGCAGTTTGAATCTAACTTCACAGTTCGAGATGCCATTGATGACATCGACACCAACATGTACCGACCACTGTCATACGCATTAAGCTTTCAAGTGTCTCTCACTGGATTTTTGATGTTAGAAATTGTTTTGGGACTTGGCAGCAACCTCACCGTGCTGGTACTTTACTGTATGAAATCCAACTTAATCAATTCTGTCAGTAACATAATTACAATGAACCTTCACGTACTTGATGTAATAATTTGTGTGGGATGTATTCCTCTAACTATAGTTATCCTTCTGCTTTCACTGGAGAGTAACACTGCTCTGATCTGCTGCTTCCACGAGGCTTGTGTCTCTTTTGCAAGCGTTTCGACCGCAATCAATGTCTTTGCTATCACTCTGGACCGATACGACATCTCTGTCAAACCTGCCAACCGAATTCTGACCATGGGAAGGGCTGTGATACTAATGACATCAATATGGATCATTTCGCTTTTTGCCTTCCTGATTCCGTTCATTGAAGTCAATTTCTTCAGTCTTCAAAGCGCAAGTACTTGGGAGAACAAGACACTGCTGTGTGTCAGTGCAAACGAGTACCACACCGAGCTAGGGATGTACTACCACCTCCTCGTCCAGATCCCAATCTTCTTCTTCACCGTGGTAGTGATGCTAATCACGTACACCAAAATACTCCAGGCTCTTAACATCCGAATCGGCACAAGATTTACAACGGGACAAAAGAAGAAAGCTAGAAAGAAAAAGACGATTTCTCTCACCACGCAGCACGAGACCACAGACATGTCGCAGAGCAGCGCAGGAAGAAACGTGGTCTTTGGCGTAAGGACTTCTGTGTCTGTGATCATTGCCCTGCGCCGAGCCGTGAAGCGGCACCGGGAGCGGCGAGAGCGGCAGAAGAGAGTCTTCAGAATGTCCCTCCTCATCATCTCCACCTTTCTGCTCTGCTGGACGCCCATCTCCGTTCTAAACACCACAATCTTGTGTTTGGGCCCAAGTGACCTTCTGGTAAAGTTGCGCTTATGTTTTCTAGTCATGGCATACGGAACAACTATTTTTCACCCTCTACTTTATGCATTCACGAGGCAAAAATTTCAGAAAGTTCTGAAAAGTAAGATGAAAAAACGAGTTGTTTCAATCGTGGAAGCAGATCCCATGCCAAATAACGCTGTCATACACAACTCATGGATAGAGCCTAAAAGGAACAAAAAGATCACCTTCGAAGACAACGAAGTAAGGCAGAAATGCTTAGTACCTCAGGTTGTCACTGACTAGACTTCAGTATTCACCAAAACACATCGAGGAACATTTGAACAAGCCGTAGAGAAATACTGCCAAATAAGAAAAACATTTTTTAACTATTGGCTAGACTGTACATTTTCCAATATCTGTGTTAAATAGAGTAGGTCTTGTATATTCGATTTCTTCATTATGTAAGATATCTGTTGCATGGCTGTTTGTTAGCGTAACACCATGTGTATATTTGTCAGAAATACTCAAGTCCTCTTTTTTAGAAAATAAATAGCCTTAAAGAAGTGCAAACTTTTGAAAATATTTGTACGGCTCAGTTTCTCTGTAAATATAAAATAATTTTTAAACAAGAATTCCACTCGGGAATCTTTCATTTTCTAAAGCACAAATTCAGCATTTTGCCTGGTATATTTTTAAACTGAATTCATAAACACTGATCAGAGATATTCTGATCACTATATAGCTACAATTTAGTCACATTTTAATCTCATATTCAGATATGCGTTTATTTACTTATTTCAAATTTCTCCAGCATCCAATCAGCATGCTCCTCAATTAATGATTCACAACCAGTTATTTTTATTTGAATCGCATTGGTTGAAAAACTTCTAAGAAAAGAGGAGAAAAAAATTTCTTGTATATTGAAACAGTTGATGACAGTCTCAGATGTACAGTTCTGGTATGGAAAGCACAAAATATTGAATAATTATAGGAGGGGCAGAGGGACACAGTGGCAAAGATGCACTAAATGAGGGCAAAAACACAGACGAGAAAGTCACCAGTCCTGATATTAACAGGCAAGAACCAACAAAACCATTTCTGTACAGTCTCAGATGCTCATGCTATAGGGGCTTTGTAGCTGGACCTCCAGCATGACATGGGGATCTTCTGGAAATAAAATACTCATTCATACCGTCTATCACCACAGACAAATAGAGCTGTCAAGTGCCACAGCTAATTTAGAAACCATTTTCTTGGCCTCATTAGCTTTCATATTATTTTGGTTTCATCTTTGCTCCAGTGACGTTCAGTTCTGGTCATGCAACTGCTGTAATAAAAGCCAAATCCCATGATGGCTAGCTAACCTATTTCTGGATATTCTGGACAGATGTGTCATACCATCATTATATATCCCCTCTTTTTCCATTTCATCTCATGCCTTCAATGAATAGACAGAAAGCCTTCAGAAGCCATCATCTATAGCACTGCAAGCAAGAACTGAGATACTCATTCCCCCACTTTTTCTGGAGGGTGGTTTGAACTATTCCATATATAAAAACCTCAGTATTTCAGTGAATAGTGGCTACATTAATTGACCTTTAAAAAACCTACAGAAACAATTAGTGAGAATGATTTAACTTGTCTGGCTATATAGGCTCCTCAGTGTATCACCTGCTACCATGATAATTAGAAGGATAATTCTCAGTAAGCACTGGGTTCTATTAAAAAACAAACAAACAAACAAGCAAACAATCCAACAGAACATATCCTTGAATATCAGAGCTACTTTGACTAAAGTATTACGAAAAAACTGAGTATTTCTGAAGTGCTTCTCCATAGTTGCCTAGGCAAAAAATTGTGGTTTTAAGGGAGCAAAATACTATTTTCCATCACATTATTAAATCACACCTGTATTGCCAACACTTTTTGTGGTTTCAAAAGAGAAAAGAATAAGAAATGAAAAGCTGTACATGTGATGAACCTCAGTTTACCCAAACAGAAGACACTAACTGATGCTCCATATTCCACAAAGACCAGGAACTTAAAATTATCCAAGTTCTACCTATACATTCTATTATCTAACTGGTAATAATTTGATTTCTAAAATTATGGTGCAATATATATTCAAAGATAACTAAATTGGCTTTGTTCTAAAAGCTAAACCAACTGTATCAGCATTCAGACGTATCTGCTTATAAACAGTGTGGATCAGTGTGAATTTCAACCAAGCAAGACCTAGGTTCTGATAAGAATAGAAATCCTTCCTTTTATTCAGAGGGAAACTTAATAGTAGTAGATTTTTATATTCTTTTTTAATCCCATATGTCCCAAATTTAACACTTAAAAAAAAAAAAAAAAAAAAACTCCTGCATGAGTAAGCTCTTGTGAGAAGATGTGAATCCAAAAATGTAGAACTGGTATATTTTTCTTTTTTTGTAACACTTCCTCCCTTCTCTGACTAGCAAATGTTCTGCAGATTGCAAACATTAGCAGGAGGAGAAAGTGGGATCTCTAAGATTAATGGCATAATATGATTTATCTGATTACTTATCTTCCAATAAGGCATTCTTAAATGAATTTAAAATATCATTCACTTATTTTAAAAAAAGAAAAAGAGAAATAATGACCCCAGCACATGAACAATCTTGTAATTACTCATGTTCTTATCTGAAATAATCATTTAAAAAAAGACTGCAGACTGAAAAGGTTTGTTTACACCACGGCTTTACTTGTAAAAACTAACTAAAACCTCAAGTACCACGTATTTAGCGTTTAAGGGCTCATCCATTAGAAAGCCAGAATCAGGGATGTAGTACTTCATAACAAAGAGAAAACATAACCGAGGAATCGGAGCAAGAGATTAAAGCAGCTTTCAAAGGCTACGTGATTGCCAGTAAGAATATAAGCAGGTCCATTTGTACATTTACTGTTCCTCATCCTTCATGAAACGCGGCAAAGGAAAAGGACTTACACGACACTGGAGTACACTTGGAGGTCTGCAGAAAGAAATTCTGCACAGAGCAGGGAGTCAGAAATATGTGCAGTTGAATATACGTGCAGGAGTCATTACAAAACAGAAGCATACGCGGTCTGTACCGCAAAGATGACAGATTTAACACAAACAAGACAAAATAAAGAGCAACTGGTGAAGCAAGACTGTGTATCCTGCAGATACTGAAGAGGATTTTAGGAGGGATGTGAAGGTGTGCCGTGGGTGCTTGACAGACAAAGACTAAAACAGAACGCAAGAAATAGGCAGCATCAGTGGAGTGAAAAGGGCAAATATCTGCCGTGGTATTGTACAATAAGAAGCCCACTACATTCTTAAAAATGATCTCATCACAGTGAGTCATTAGTTCAATTACATTTCACACCATTCAGCCTAAGGCAAGCAGAACTGTACAGGACTCTAAAAATGCTAATTCCAGCAAATGCATTGTGGCAATTTGAGCAATAAACACCAGTTTGCACGTACTCACCGTCCCTGGGGTATTAGCTGATATCTGACCACGTTTTCTTCTAACTTGCAAATGTAGTTCCGCTCAATTTTACACTATGAAATGAGGTCAGCCCCACTAAAAATACAAAAAGCTGAAGAGAATGCCAACAGCTATTACAGTGCCCGAGAGCCATACCTGAACAAACCAGCACAGCACAAAGCAGTGAAACAGAGATGTAAATAGATCTCAAACACCTCGTTTCAAGACAGCAACAATTTTTACAGGTTACAACACACTGCTACCTGGTCAGAAGTTCTGTTTGCTTCATTAGTACCAGGGGATTAAGAACTGCTACAATGACTTCTAGATATATTAGATCAGAAATGTATACATCTGGATACATATTAAATCAATACAGTTTTCTTCTTTCAATGTTATCTAAATCCACACACACACACACACACACAATACATCGTTATTATATATCTGCACACACCCAAAGTAGAGTTCAATATTAGCATCTATTTCATATTTATATGGCAGTGTTTTTCATAAGTGCATCCCTGGACTAAACAGACACTATGCTCCACCACACACATACTTCAATACCTTCTCTTATTGTTTGTTTTTTGTTTTTTTTTTCCAATAGGATATATGGTTTACCTTTTAGAAAGAATTTTTTTCTGCTCTATTAACCACTATGTACATCCTACTGCAGTGCACATGATAGCTCTTTCTCAGCATTGGTGTATGTGCCAGTCATCAGTATTCCCTGATATCTGAGTGTTGTAGACATGTTTTTTCCTCTGAAGAAAAGTGTTATAGTCACCAATTGTCGTTAAAATCTTTTAAAAAAGAAGAAACTGCAGCATTCCTTTAGCAAATTTCCAAGGTAGTACTGAAAGATACAGAACAGACCAACTTACCCTTCCCCACCATACAAGCAAAATGCCTCAAAGGTACAGCTGAGGACAATCGGCTTCAGACTTAAGACCTTAAGCTTCACAAAAGCCAAACCCCCCTCCCACTTCACACATCCTGCAGCAATATCACTGAATTCATTTGTCTTACACTAAAGGCAGAGAAGAACTTGACTGTGTAATTACCTTGCCCCAACTCACAGAACAATCTCACAGGTTAACAGGAAAATTAAATACGGGCGTTGCTTTTTGCTTTGCTGGGGGTTATGTGGAAAACAATACAACAAAGAGATGTCCTAACTGACTAATAGGAAAATCAGGATCGACTCATACTCAATGGTTAATGAAGGATGCAAAGTACACTGAGAATACAGTTCAACAGCAAAAGGGCAGGAGGCGGAAGGAACACTGTGAGGAGACTGGGGTCATTGCGACTGCAGAAAGGTGGAGGGCAACGAGCACTTGTCACAAGGAGCATGCTAACCTTGTTCCTCATATTGTAACAGAAACCCACAACAGCTGGTCTTTGAATCATCAAGTGTGATGAGTGCTTTTCACAAAACCGCTAGGAGCAGCAGGGAGAGCCACATGACTAGCAGCTCCAAAGGCTCTGATTTAATGAGCTGTATGCAGAATAACAGCCAAACCCAGCGTTATCCCACTGGCTCTCTGACTAGAGATACACCATATATTCTGCTGAGTACAATGTGCTTACAGAGCACAAGCAGTCTAAGAACGGAGCTGAAACTAAAACATTAGATGTCTGTTCCCAGTGATAAATCTTAAAAATTCAACTGAATTTTCCTTCACTTTGGCATTGGTCAGATAACTTCATTTTGTCTTGATGCTTCAGAAGCGTCACAACCACAATGTGCTTTCAATTATTTCCTCTTTATCTTAATTTATTTTTGTAGAGTATTAAATTGAAGCACAAATGTCATTAGAGACTTCAACATTATTTAAAAGAATACAACTATTATAAACTGAGTCAGAGGGAAGAAATCTTTTCTATTGCATTTATTTGGACCCCTCACAACAATAAAAGACATTGAGGCCATGGAACGTGTCCAGAGAAGGGCAACAAAACTGACGAGGGGTGTTGAGCGCAAGTCTTATGAGGAGCGGCTGAGGGAGCTGGGATTGTTTAGTCTGGAGAAGAGGAGGCTCAGGGGAGACCTCACTGCACTCTACAACTTCCTGAAGGGAGGTTGTGGTGAGGAGGGGTTTGGCCTCTTCTCCCAGGCAACGAACAGGACCTGGGGAAATGGCCTCAAGTTGTACCAGAGGAGGTTTAGGTTGGACATGAGGAAAAACTTTTTCTCTCAGAGGGTGGTCAGGTACTGGAATGGCTGCCCAGGGAGGTGGTGGAGTCGCCGTCCCTGGCAGTGTTCAACAGGCATCTGGATGAGGAGCTGTGAGATCTGGGTTGTGCTTGTGGTAGCAGAGGTAATGGGAGGACGGTTGGACTAGATGGTCTTGTAGGTCTTTTCCAACCTTGTGATTCTATGATTCTATTTTATGCATTTGATATCTGCTGTTTTCTTTGCAAAGAAATTCTCGTGGACTGAGAAGAAAATGAAAAAAGAAATGCAAGATTTCCAGTGAAAGCTCTGCAGAAGGCATACAACCTGAAGTTATTACCAGGGCTTATCTTTACAGTGTGGCTATCTGTGCTCGGGCTGGTATCTGCAGACGCTCAGCAAGCAGCAGCAGGCAGGTGAGCAGGCAGCACACTGCTGTTGGCAAACAGTGTGCCCGTGTTTCCTGCTCAGGCTAAGCTTTGGAAATAGACATTTGGTTTCTATTATCTTGCCATGATCTCTAACTTCCTCCCCTGTCCTGCAACAGTTTAACTTGATACCACGTCTGATAAACAAATCAGTGTCACTGCCGAAACAACATTAATGCCGTGAAATCTGTCACTCTAGCTGTCAGACTGTTATTAACAGCAATATTAGCGCAGCTTTACTGCAACTGTACTAGGATCCCTCACAATCTGTTGTGAGATTTACTTCAAATTAAACTCCATTAGGAATAGGGAAAAAGCACAGTAACTGATGACAACCTACTGCTACTTCATACCACGGTTTTCTTCCAAACCTCATTTCAAAATATTTTTCATTAATCCCTGTCACAGATAACCAGAGTAAGAAGCAGAGGGAACATAGAAAAAAAAGATAGCCTCTCCCATGAGTAAATAATTCCAAATATCAGTGATAGCTTGTGCACGGGGCTGTGTTTAATACTGTGCTGATTACATGAATAAGAAAGGGGGAAAGAAACTCTATTTGCAATGTATGCATCCTGACAAAATAAGAGCGAATGCAAGCACTGCTGCTGTAAACTCCTTAACAGTAAGGGGAAGGACGTACCATTCCTCTTGGCCAGCTGATAGCCAGGAAGGAAACCTATCAGTCAATGATAATAACAAAACAAAGTGAAAAGAATATGTGGGCAAAGAGGGAATGTTAACAACAGGTATGTGGTTCAGGGACTGAACACCTAACTCCAGAACAAAACTCACAGAAAGCTGATTTTTGTGTTTTGTCAAAATATCACACACCTGCACACACATGCAATGAGCCATGGCTAAATTAAGATGATTTAGCATGTGTATTTGTTCCTACTGCAATGGGTAAGTAAAGTATTTTATGAGAGGCTTTTTCCAGATACAACAGATTTTCCAAGAGTGCACGTAACAAAAGGGCATAACTTGAATTATAAATTCACCTTCTCAACAGTCACCAAGCAAACGTGAAATCACAAGAAAGCTCCAAACAGAATGAAACATTCGATTTCCTACGTTGAAATTGGAACAAACATTTACATTTAGTAATTTTGATCGCATGCATTTTTGTGCTCATAAACATAAAACAGAGCCATACAGCTCAACACCTGTCTTGCAAAATATGGATAAAACATGGAAAAAAAAATCCAAAACAAACAAACAAAAAAAAACAATGAAGACCTGTTAAAGCCACCTTTAAAAAGATGAACACATTTGTAGGATTCCAGCAAGTCCTGCCTCAGCTGTACAGCTTACAATGCAGAATTCTGGAAGTGGTTTAAATAACATTCAATGGAAGTAGGAAACTCGATTCAGTTACTGAGACTTTGCTACGTCATAACTGCATTTCATGCTAGAATCTGAAGCTTCTAGTACAAGTTTAGTTTGCAATCTGAGTCAGGGAAAAACTGGACAAAAACCCTTTGGAAAAGTCTGCAGCCTGCCACATAAACTGCACGTTCTCAAAATAATAGTTTGTTCCTTCTTTTAACAAGGTTAGGTCTCCATATCTTTCAGGGAAAGATATGATGTCATGAAGTGATATGAACAGATAAGAGAACGTGCTGCCCTTCAGCTGAAGTGGGGCTACCTTGAAGATGAACAAGTAACCAGATTGAGTGCCTCTGGGCAGTGGAAGGTTGCATCTGAATGGTAAATAAAAAGATTGGACTACTTTACTTCTCAAACTGTAACAGAGAAGGGCTCAAAATGCACCTGACAGAACTAATATTTCAAAATTACGTGTGTGAGGCAAGAAACAAGATAAAACTACTCTTGCAAAAACTGTCTATTTGTAAAGCTGCTTCTTATGTTCAGGAATTAAATCTTACTCTGCGCTGCTCATTACTTTGTATTACATATAGCAAGATCTTCACTGATCCATAAGGCAAGGCAGGGATGACACACAGGACTACTGGCTCCCATCCAAGACCTGAACAAAGACTGGACTTCAGTCTTCTTTCATAGCTGCATGGTTAAGTTTCAGGAGTTTTTATACCTGAACTGACTCAACACATTAGACTCTAATGTGTCTAATGCACTGGTTATTATGTTTAAGATTTGAATAACTAGTATTTACTTGAGGAATTACTACAAAACCATGTACACATTCCATTTTTCAATTATTTTATACTTCTGAATTTCCAAGCCTCATTTTCCAGTCCTCAGCCATTTCATTCTCTACTAATCAAAGTCCTTCCGCGACACTTTATTTTCTCCCCATGAATGCACCTCTACAGTCTTAATCATCAAGGAAAAAAAGAGCCCTTTTAGTCTCCTACTGTGACACGTATAATTGCATTTATTCACAAGCCTCAAGAAAACTATGTTTTTATCTGTATAGTACAATTCCCTACACCAATTGCTGAAGTGCAGATTTTTGCTACAGCTGCATGAATGCTAGGACTGAAACAACATTGGTATAGTCCTGTATTTTCATATTTGTAAAAACAAATCACAGGAGGTGTTTTGTAGTGGCTTTTTTCCTTGTTTGAGTTTGTTTTGTTTTTAAGAAAAATGTGCATATGTGCTGAATAAATAAGATGCCCACGTCTGCTCCTCCTCCAGCAAAGGGCCTTACTCTGAAGTTCATACCTGTAGAAAACTATCACTTTCTTTTACCTTTGTTCCTCTTTTCCACCTGCTCTAATCCCAAAATTATCTGCCACAAATGTACAGCAACTGTGAGGTAAGAGAAAGTGATTTATGGTACCTTTCCCCTAAGTAAGCATTTAAATAAGACGTCTAAACTGTAGATGATACAAGGAAAATAAACCTATAATACATCTCTACAACTTCTTAAACCGATTACGCAATCGAAAACCACAAGTTTCTTTGACAAAATGCTTTCTGTTACAAAAACTGACTATCACCCTCTCAGCTTCATAGCCTTGAAGTTTTCTTTCACATTTTTGAATTTGAAGGTACAGAGAACTCTCACGTACGTATTTTCTTTCTAAGGGAGTCTGGCTGAGGACAGTAGGGAGGACGTGTGCTATTGTTTTACCATCACAGCTTTGTGTCTAACTGACTTTAATTTCAGCAGAAATACCGTTTCCCTTTCTGAGTGCTGGACTTTGTCTTTTCCCATTCGGTAAGAAGTTCCAAATGAATGGTTCCAGGAAGCTAGCACATTTGTCTAACACCCTCCTTCTCATTGTTGGAATACAAAATACCTTTAGTTAATGGAAGAACATTATACTGCATTACTAGTCCTCTCTCTAAAACTAAAGCAAGAGTATTCATTGAAAAGTTCTAAATCATTATGAACATTCTGGAAACCTGAATACTGATAAGATTATTCTATAGTAAGTATCTTTCTGGCTCCTGTTCATTTAAATACATATGTTCAAACTACTGACCAGATCATCTGCATTAGAAAACTAACACTCTTCAGAAACGAAGCATTAAACACTGGGTCTATGCTCAGTTAGTCCTATGTGGCATGATTACCTAACTTCTGGCAACAGCTGGCTTCCAAATCAAATAAATGTTTTCCTTATTGATCATAATAATTCCACTGCTAGAAATTAGTGACGTTTTATTACAGATCACAGGAGACAAAGTCTAGACTCTCAACATCACAGTCTCTCAGAAGCATCTCAGAAATGAACAGCAATGCTTCCATTTTCCTGGTTTAACTCAGCGGATTGTGAAAGTAACATCTCTTGCATTTTTTTCATCACTCTCTGTAACCTACAGACATTTACAGAATCTTATTCTGTTATCTCCGACGAAAATTTCCAACTAAGATCTTCAGCTAATGGCTACCACCATTACTGGATCTTTCCAGACAAATCAAATGCTCACTTCTTTCCCTCACTTTTTTCAAGTTACCTGCCCATCTCACCCATTTCTATCCTCTCTATTGTATATTCTGTTTCTGAATCCAACAGTTCAAAAAGAACAACCTTGGATGCAATGTTGAAGTGCTATTTCTGAAACAAGCACAACCACCAGGTTACGCAGTAATAAATTCTTCAGCCCCAGAAGAAAGAAAAGGATAAATATTATGAAGCGCTTCTCAGTGTTATTTCCTTGACCACTAAACAACAGATTTCACCATTGCCAATATAAACAAAAAGAAGCACACATCCTGCCTGCTATCCTCAGTCGAACTCCCCATAGAGAAAAATCTGTATGTGACACTCCTCTGCACCTTCCCAAAGGGAAGCGAATACCTTTTGAACCTGAACCACTGAGTCTGGCCAATCCATAGATCATTACTCTGGTTTTAGCCTGAAGCACACCATGAATTTCCAAGCACCTAAACACTTTGGAAAGGAGGAAGAAAACAGTTATAAATTCAGATTCCTACCAGGGCTTCAGACAGTGAAGATCGTATGCAGACCTGCCTGAAACTTAAAAGTGTCATTTCCTTGCAGAGCAGGAGACTTAGTCTGTGCTCTTTTGGATGCATCTTTCTAGCTGCAAATGGTGCACATGGACTGAACTTTCTTGTACTCCTTGCGAGTGTCACTGACGTGTTTGTGTATCATCAGTATTCTGAGACCCAGCTCTGAACCATTTGCTTGAACTCTTGTAACTATCAAAATATACTGAGAATACGCCAACACTACATTTGGAGATGACATCTGTCTACTCTGTCAACATCCCCACCTTCACTTATTAGTTTAAATTATGTAATCTGACTTGCCTTTCTCTTCGAGAACATGCACAGACATCTGCACATAACAAAGAAAGAAAAAGGGCACAAGGAATTATTTTCAAGCTCTTGCTATCTCATTACTCTCTCCCATGTATTGATAATTTACAAGATGCAAAAAGAATCTTTCAGAGATTAAGTTAACTTATTTATGCCTTACCTTCATTCATCTAAAAATCACTCTGAATTCTCCTCATCTTTGACACGTAATTGTGTCTCTTTTGGCTTTTTTGTTCATACAGACATTCAAAGTCAGTATACAAAATATTACTGGATTCAAAAGATATACAAAACTTGCAGAATTTATTTGGTTCTTGATCGTTTTTGAATGTCTCCTTGAAACAGAAACCCACAGCTTCCATTTCTAAACTCAAAGATGCCCTATGATCTGCATTAGATAGCACAATCACAATTGTATTGAAGTAATTTCAAATATATACATATGTATCTCTGAAGTTGTATTTATCCTGAACTTGGTTAAACACATGCATTCACAGCTACTAGATTACCTGTTACTAGTTCTTCCAAATCCTCTCACATATCCACCCTCATGATACACCCTAGCTGACAAACACAAAAATATTTACATCTCAGACACATGAAATGAACAAGGTGTAAAGCAAAAACAAGTTGGTCCTCACCAGCCAGGAAACCATCCTTCTGGTGAGGAATGTGTGCTCCTTAACAGCAGAAGAGAAACAGGTTTGGTGTAACTCCTGTCTGTTAATAAGGTTACTTTGAGAAAAGAAGATGGCAACGGGGGAATTTTGTAATTAGAGAAACAATATTAGCCTAGTTTTCAGATTCTAGATTCATCCACACTTACACTCATTAATCACATAAAAAGAAATTTTAGAAGCCACTGGTGAGACCTGGCCTTTACATTTAAGTTCATTCATGAAAAATGGTAAAATAACCAAGACATTCTCCCACAGCCCCCCTCTTCCATCACTCCTGTCCTTCACCTCAAACCAGCTCCTTTTTCAAAATTCCCAAACTTGAGTTTCTATCTCTCACTTTACCCAGATGGGACCACAAAATCTCTGGCTCTCAGAGTCACAAGCCATCTAATACATAACCAAAGCACACAGAAAACACTGTAGTTGCAGTATTTTTAAGAAATAAAAAAATATGGCTTAATTTCAAATGCAAAATTGAATGTGCTACTAGGGCAAATGCTATCACTGCCTTATCTGCATGATCAAATGGAAGACTTTCAATGCATATTACCATCTCAGCTGCCTATCAGCTTATCTGGTGCAGCTACTATGCTGTTCTGACAATAAATTCTGTCTAAGCAGAACACACTCTTTGGTAGGACATTAGATCCCCTCCTCTCTTCCTAAGTTCTTATCTACTCTCACTTCTTTGAGCCTTTTGAAATGTGAAAAGCAAGTAAATCGCAAGCTGCCAGGACCCAGGTTTTACTCTGTACCTGCTGAAGCAGAGTACAGTGTAATACAGCCCTGCAACCACAACTTCCGCGATCTAACATGATTGTAGCAATAATAAACACAATAGATATTATCAAGGAGATAGTAGCAATCAGGTACAGACTAAGGATGACAGAAAGGTTGAAAAAACAGAGCCTTCCAGACATGCAAGGAACAATAGGTGTGGATATTTGTGTCAGTAGGCAAGAGAAGAAAACGGGCAATAAACAGCCTTTGATGAGTCTTTCCAATGGGACACCAATAGCACCAATAGCATGCTGCTCAGGAATACATGAACACCTCAAGATAGACAGGGGAGTACTAAATCCATTTCTGAATACCCAATATATAATCCTTTGACAAGTTCGGTACAATTGAAACTAAAATTACGAGATGCCTAATAATCTGGCAAAATCAAATAACTGTTTTTAGACGTTTCAGGAAAGCTACACATCAAGAAAACCCACTGTGACAACTGTACCAGGTTTCATTTTGTAGGACTGTATACATAAAGAAAATTAAGCATCAAGAAATCAGAACAGTTGTGGTTTTGGGAAAAAGTGACACAGCAGTGAAACCACAATGAAATAACACTAACAGAAATCAAACTTTTAAAAATTTGAGGAAACATTGGACTCGATGATTTCTTGAGGTCCCGTGCAATTCTGTGACTCTGTGAAGTGTAAATTCAAGTTCTGCTCAAGGCTTATGTTGAAAAATAGAATTCCAATAGAATTTCCTGTTATCAGTTCAGACTTCATCTTTTCTCTCACGTGACTGCAATTATTTAGTGGCTTCTCTAGAAAATGATGAGAAAAGAGAACGCACGCCAGAGATTAAGCAAAACACAGCAACTATTCAGATAAAATGATTTGTCTAACAAGGTTTCCATGCTAGGAATCATAACCACAGCAAAACACAAATCGACAGTAAAAGCTGCACATTATGTCTCCTTTGTTCAGAGACGATAAAGATGCTATTAGCCTCTTATTAATGAAACATCATACTGTTTTGCATGTCATTTTGTTAAATGTATATTAATTCAAAATCTTAAAGCAAAAAGGTCACATTAGTGAACCACTTTCATATGAGCAAGATTTTTCTTCCTTCAAGAGCTAACAAGAAAAAATAAGATGAATATCCACAGAAGCTCCTTAACTCTGCACAAAAGGTAAAGGTGGCATAAAATAAGATGTCACAGAACAAGGCAGTTATGTTCATAATTGAAACAGAGAAAGGAATAAATGAGTGGTATAACAACTACAGAAGAGAATAAGTACTGCCTTCTATATTCATTACACAATATCTGGTTGTACAACACAGCTCATGAAATCTGATTCAGCAGAAGCGTGAGTAGCTCTTCCTTTAATTTAAAATAAATCAAGTATTGACTTTGGCAAACACAAAGCCAAGAACAATACTAAGAAAATAATAAGATCTTAGAAAACAAGAGGATGCTTTGTTAACACTCTCTATCCACAGCTATTCATGGCACTCCTTTCTGTGGAAGGATAGATCACTTAATAAAACCAGAATCACAGTAAATTGAAGTATGACAGGTATGCTTTTTTCTTTTTCCTTCTCAATGTAGTAAATAGCAACTTCAATTGCCCATGATATATGACTGTAAATTGAGTGTTTCTATCAATGTTACAGAATTAAAAATACAGAATAATTATTTTTCAATATCTGACCATGACAACATGACTAGTATCCATAAGAAACACAGTATTTACTGCATATATGAACACTGTACACACACCCACAGAGCAATTATATACTAGATACTGTGCATATAGTCTAAGCATATATCATATATGTGTAGCACACTTGCACATCATATAGCATATACCATTTTGGGAGCCATCTTGGACCAATTAAAGGTCAACCAGGGGATCAGGACCAGTCAGCACAGGTTTACAAATGGTAGATCCTGCTCAACAAACCTGATTTCATTCTATTACAAGGTGACCCACTTAGTGGATGAAGGTAAGGTTGTCGATGTGATCTACCTGGACTTCAGTAAAGCTTCTGACACTGTTTCCCACGACATTCTTGTGGAGAAGCTGGCTGCCCATGGTTTGGATGGGCGTACACTCTGCTGGGTGAAATACTAGCTGGACTGCCAGACCCGAAGAGCTGTGATCAGTGGAGCTAAAGCCAGTTGGCTACCTGTCATAAATGATGTCTCCCAGGGCTCAGTGCTGAGGCCGCTTCTATTTAACATCTTTGTTAATGATCTTGATGAGGGGATTGAGTGCACCCTTACTAAGTTTGCAGACGACGCCAAGTTGGGAGGGAGTGCTGATATGCCTGAGGAGAGAAAGGCACTACAGAGTGATCTGGATAGACTGGATCAATGGGCCAAGGTTAACTGTATGAGTTTCAATAGTCATGCAATAGCAGGGCCAAGTGTCGCGTCCTGAATGTTGGTCACAACAACCCCAGGCAACCCAACAGGCTTTGGGAGGAGTGACTACCTGATGGAAAGGGACCTTGGTGTACTGATGGACAGTCAGCTGAATACGAGCCAGCAATGTGCCCAGGTGGTGAAGAAGGCCAATGGCATCCCGGCTTGTATCAGGAATGGTGTGGTGAGCAGGACTAGGGAAGTCATCCTGCCCCTGTACTCAGCACTGTGAGGCCTCACCTCGAGTACTGTGTTCAGTTTTGGGCATCTCAGTACAAAAAAGATATCAAGGTGCTGGAGCAGGTCCAAAGAAGGGCAACAAGGCTTGTGAGGGACTTGGAGAATGTCCCTATGAGGAAAGACTGAAGGAACTGGGGCTGTTTAGTCTGCGGAAGAGTAGACTGCGAGAAGACCTTATTGTTCTCTTCCAATATCTGAAAGGTGCTTACAGCGAGAGTGGGGTTGGTCTCTTCTCGCTGGTGACAGGACGAGGGGAAATGGCCTCAAGTTGTGCCAGGGTAAGTTCAGGTTGAATGTCAGGAAACACTTCTTTACAGAAAGGGTTGTTAAGCACTGGAATAGGCTTCCCAGGGAGGTGGTTGAGTCACCATCCCTGGATGCGTTTAAAAACCATTTGGATGTGGTGCTCAGGGACGTGATTTAGCAGAGGGTTGTTAGAGTTAGGGTAGTATGGTTAGGTTGTGGTTGGACTTGATGATCTTTAAGGTCTTTTCCAACCTGAGCAATTCTATGATTCTATACACGTATACAATATATATTCTTAGACTGCATATTCAAGTATCTAGTATATAATTACCAGTGATTAGATGCACTATTAACCCTACACAGCTAATCACAATGTAACTAAAGCATAGGCCATCATTTTATTTATTTATTTTTACTAGAGATGCTGAAGAAAAGCAGTTCAGACAATGTACTCCATACATATTTGCACATGTGACACTGGCTCTTTATATTCATGTTTGTGACAAAATCCATTATTTTTAAAATTCTTCATTAAGTCCAATTTTCTATAAAAGTCTCCTTTTGCCAAAAGTGAGTATTCATTTTCCAAACAGTTGAAGACTATTTTTTAAAGCTACAAATATTAAGACTTTTGTATTACTTTTATGTCTCCTTGACCTACCCACTAGATGTCTTTTTTTGACCTGGTATACTACAAATAAGACGTACAGATGCTTCTTGCAAAATCATCCATCCAAAGCCTCATGCAAAAAAAAAAAAAAAGGAAAAAAAAAACAAAAAAACCCTCAGGGATAAGATATTAAAAAATGGGGCCAATATGCAACTGAAGGATATGGAGCTTACACAGAATTACAGCAAGGCACAATAGATCTGAGCCCAACCAATTTCAGCAAAGGTCTGGCAGTGTTACTGCTAACATCACCAGGGACAGAAGAAAATCATGTTTTACTAAGATTCTTGCACTTACTGTGGATGCACATGTACCACCTAAAGCAGTAATATTCAAAATAATGCAGATGACTCTGAGTCAGTAATACAGTTCAGTCATTCTCAGCAGGATTAATTAACCCAGGCAAAGCATCATGCTAGCATGGCTGTGTAATCTCTATTAATCAAATCAGTTCAGTTACCCCTACAGAAAAGTGCCTTGTGCTTCACAGACAGATACTATACTGTTTAGAGAACACTAGGTCTTAGACAAGACAGTAAATTATAATGCATCTAAATCTGTAAGAAAAAGTGCCATGAAAGCAACTTTTCCTCCAGATTGATGCGTTGATTCCTATGAAAAACTGTGCACAGTAATATTATTATCAACAAATCTGTCTGCTCTGTGTACCACAGTGAAAGAGCTCAGTGGTGTGGCAGTAATCGAGTCCTTCCTCACTTTCATTATAGCATGGTTCAACACAAGATCTGGCTCTGAAGCCACACACTCTAAATGTTTGTTCGCAATAGGGAGAAAAAAGTTCATCTCTGAATATATACAAAAAGAAGGAGGCAGTGAAATACAGATCTGTTGGCAGGCATGCAGATAGCTTACAACTGCAAGTTCAATAATATTTGTGTACGGATGTATACACATAATGTAACTTCGAAAACTGTAGCAGTCAGAACAAATTATTTTTGTACAACAGTACTTAACCCAAAGGACAAACATCCGGTCAGTCAATCTGCAGCCACTTCAAAATGAGTCTCCTGCACTAGTGTGAGATTATTTACTGCTTTAATATTCAATTAATAAAGGACATAGTGGAAACAATATGCAAAGTTAATTACAGCTTGCATAGATACAGATGAGATAATTGGTATAAAACAAACAAGTATGAGCACTTCCTACTAAAATGAGTTATTTAAGTTTTCAGTAAATCAGGGCTGTGGTTCCCTGAACGCCGACTAGTTGTACTTAGTACTTTGATAAACACTATATCATATTAAACATCATTCTCAAAAATTAAAACTTATACGTTAATGTCTTTTTAAGAACAGTTGAGTGTCTGAGAAATAGACAGCCTGCCTTCTGTCCTAGCAAGGGAAAAAAAATTAAATACATTACATACATTCACACAGTCAGTACCACCTTCCCTCTCACACTCACTGCGCTCTCCTAGGGAATTCTGACATAACAGGTCAATTCTTGCAGCATTCCAGTGACAGGATGAGCTGTGTGAAGTACACTGGAATGCCAGTTACACAGCGAGTAACCAGGACAGAAGTAATTGCGCCAGAGGGGTGAGCTGCAGGTCTTTGAGATTCATCTAATATTTCATCTGAGGGACTGACGAGAAGAGGCTGAACCGAAGTGACGGCATCCATTTTCCAATTGCACCCAGCCTCAGATTCCAGGAGGTACCTGAACAGTGCCCAACAAACCAACTTGTGGAGGGCAAATTAACAACAAACATTTTCTATTACAATACATTTTCTATTAACAAAGCTGATAGAGGAGGGATGTGCATCCCCGAGACAGTAGCACGTCAGCTTCTTCCAGCTTCAAGGCAAAGCACCTCTGTCTAAAGGCTTCCAGATACATGCCTGTCTAAACTGCTTTTAAAAATTCCAAATATCAATTTCACAGCTGCCCTGAAATTATCATTACGGGCAGAAATGTCTTCTAGCACTTTAGATAAAAACATTATTTCCTTCATTTTAGGCCCATTACGTACTGCTTTGTTCACAGGGGATATAGGAAGCTTTTTACTCCCTTCACATCCAAAGAATGTTACCGTGCCTCTTCTCTAAACCAAAGAGCCACACGCTTTCAGTTCTTCCACCCACTGCCTGTCTGCAAGACCTTCAGCCTTCATTACTGTACTACTTTGTGTTTTCTCCAATTAACCTGCATCTTCCTTGAATGAGGCACCACAAAAGGGACTTGATTCTCCAGCAGAAGCATGAACAAAAGATCTGCTTCAAGTGCCTTGTACACAACACCCTTCTTTCTAAAAATCAGTATGAATTTTATTGCCAGTAATGTCACACTGTTTCAAAACAAATGAACAAGTGGCTTGCACTCAATTTGCGAAGAACTCTCAAGCTTTCATCTAAGCACAGGTCTCTACAGAACTACCACCTACACAGTCATTTCTTGTATTTCTGCTGCTAATTACAAGTATTTATTGCTAGGACTTTGCACTTGTCTGCAGGAGAAATGAAAACAGTTCAGCTAAGACATATCTCCAATTTGCTAACAATATTCTTCACTTTAATTCTGTTTCCCACCATACTTTCCATTCTTCTTTGCTTGATTAGTACTTGTAAATTGAATAAGGATATACCATATTACATCACTCAAACCATTAATGAAAACACTAGCCAGTTGCAGAACACATTTCAACAGAACCCCACTTGATAGATGGTCACTTGTGCAACAGCGAGCAACAGATAATGACTTTTGAGGAACAGTTTCCTCAGAACATTTACTTCCACTGTACAACATTTTCATCTGTATTGTACTGCTGATCTTGCTTCCATGGCGTATTTAAATCAAACTATGTGACAGTCATTGATTTCTCTAATTCAAAGACCTGTTATACTGCCAAGGAAGAAAGTGCTGTTGGTTAAACAGGATTTATGTAGCCTACTATTTAAGTATGCCTGGTCCATTCCAGGCAGGAGGTACTATTTAATGGCAGCTTTATACTCCAGACTTCCGCAAATAGTTTGTTATCATATGTTAATGGACTTACCAGTGCTGAGTACAGGGGGATGACCACCTTCCTGATCCTGCTTGCTATACCATTTCAGACACAAACCAGGATGCCACTGACCTTCTTGGCCACCTGGGCACACCACTGGCTCATGTTTAGCTGAGAGTTGACTAACACCCCCAGATCCATTTCCTCCACACAGTCATTCAGCCACTCTGCCCCAAGCCTGTAGCATTGCTTGGGGTTGTTGTGGACATAAGTGCAGAACCCGGCACTTGGCCTTGTTGAACCTCATCCCATTGTCCTCAGCCCAGAGATCCAGCCTGTCCAGATCCCTCTGTAGGACCTCCCTACCATCAGGCAGATTGACACTACCTCCCAACTTGGTGTGATCCACAGAGTCACTGAAGATACACTCAATCCTCCTGCCCATGTCATCAATAAATATATTAAGACATATCAGCAATATCCAGGGTTTTTCTAGTTTAAGTAGTACCATGACACATCTTATTTACCTTCGGTGTTTTTTTCTAACCTTCACAGCTGAATTGTTGTCATGTTTCTGTGGATCTCACTGTTTCTGGGATGCACCTTCAGAAGACAGGTACTATTACCCACAGTATGCAAAAAAAAAAATAAAAAAGCTCTCCAGACATAGCCAAATGACTCATTTCAACCAATTTAAATCTTCTCTATCCAGCCTACACTTCCTTAAAAAAAAAAAAAAAAAAAAAAATTAGGCTCTATTTCTTTGCATTTTCATCAAGTCTTCTGCTGTTATTAAGACTAAGTGCCAAGCTTTGTTAGAGTCTTAAACAGATCATGATACGGATCTAATGCTTTCTCAATTTTAGCTAGACTTTTGTATCTGGTAATATTTTGCCTTCTCTGTACCCTTACTTATCTTCAAATTGAGGACAGTGTCCCACTTTCTCTCATCTTCGAAGATATATGGAAGTATTGTCCTGGAGCCCCTTCTATATTGCAGACACTCCAGAAAATATATCAGAAGATCCTTTCCCCTTTATTTTACAGCTGCACAGCTTAGTCACAGACTAAATCTGAGTTTAGAAAAGAGCAAAATAATGGTTGCTGTGAGAGTCTGTCTCTACATGCTTACAAGGTCATTCAAGCAAATAAATTCACTTGCTGTAAACTAAGTTATAATACAATTATACATACAGACTAGGAGTTTATTATAATTAGAAGAAGCTTAGGCATTTGTATGAATAATGACGACATCGATCACAATTATTTAGCAAACAGAACATATAAATCCTTTATTGTCCAGCTCTGTAAATCACAGATGGAATTAACAACCTGTCCACAGTGAAGGCAGCCATTCACTGCCAACTACAGATTTTTTAGTCTCCAATTGATCAGCGTCTGACAGCATGTAAGGAGGTGGATGAGCTGCAGAAGAAAGTTTACATACAGGTATTTCAGAAACAAACAATTTAATCTCTAAAAATTACATACCGAACTCGGTTTTTCTTCTTACTGTGTCAAAGTGGGAAGTTAATTGCAAGCAAAGAAAAATCTAACACAGAGGAATTTCAGGTGTGCTTTAGCTTTAAGTAGAGATCTCAGTGAAAATATTACCAGAAGCTTCCAGAGTGAAGTTCCTCATATCACCTATTGTTCTGCAGGCTACCAGCAACTTCAAGTACCCAGCAAGAGAAAAGCTTTCTCAGTAAAAGCTAGTTTCCTGCAGTTCTTCTTATTAACCCCTACTACTATCTAATTCTACAACTTTATGTTTTCATCCATCTTTTCCCATTACTGCAAAGTAAACTTCAAGACAAGCTAAGTATAAACTCTAAGTGAACTAACTAACTAACAGAGATTTGTGGAGGAAATACATGTCATATGCACATATCTAAATGGATGTATGTACGTGTTCATCTCCCCCCATATACATACAGAGTGTATCTGTATGTAAAGATAAATGTCCAGTTCTGCCAAGAAACCACTGAGAATAATATATAAGCAAATGGTTTATCAGACTACAGAAAATGCAAAACTTCCATTGTAAAATCATGGTGCTGCTGAGTTCACCAAGCAGAAATTGCATTTGCACCACAAGTACAAAAGAAACGTAAAAACCAATGGGAAGAACATTTCCCTAAATAGCGACCGAATGGGATATTCAGAAACATTTGGCTGAAAACACAGATTAGTGTTTATATTGGCCCTGATCCCCAGCTCAAAAGCAAGCCTCCATGACACGGAGCTCCCTAACTAAGACCAGGTTTTAACAGCGCCATCTCTACCACCTGCTTACTATCATCAGATGTTGCAGCATTCCCTATGACTGCTCAAAGCTTTTGTATCTCATGCCCCAACAACTGGAGCCCAGTGCCTGTTCCCTGCACTTCCCACTCTCCCCGTGCCACACAGCATTAACTCACATTACCCTACAACACACCACATTCCCACTGCAGCACTCTGAATGGCGCTTACTCTGGCACTGCACACTTTCCTCCCTGTGAGCAGAGCTACCCCACTCCTACGAACCTCCACCAAAAAGGACAGGCAGCTGCATTGGCTTATCTGAATGGGAGTGTTTCACACATCCAGGCTCTGGGAGGCAGGAAAAACCCAAAGCAGTCAAGATAGGTGGCAGAGAATAACAAACAAGCAGAGAACTAAAAGGTGAGGAATGGATGCAGATAAGGAGATTGAAATACCAGGAAGAGAGGAAAACCTAGCCATAAACCATCCAGAATTAAATTAACGGCCACAAGCCTTGGCTCCTGCCATGCATTGTAGGATAAAACTCTAAAGCACTTCCTAAGGAGGCACATTTCCCATTATCTTTAATAACAATTACTCAGACTTACCCAAGCTTCAGAAAAAGACCAAGTATTTGAAAACAAGAAACTCAAAGAACTGTGGCACATCAACAAAAGAATTGGAAGTTTTCCTTTCTTCTAAAGAAATTCTAAAACTACAAAAGATCCAAAAAGCAGCATAAACATTTCAGATCTCAATGTTAAATCATACTCAGTATTCAAATAGGATCTAGCATTCAGATTAACACCAGAGGACTTGTAATTCAGGCAGCTAAAAGCCAGCAGTTCTTTATGTATCCTCATGATGGGTACCAAAAATGCAAGACACATTAAGAAAAAGAAAACAATAGCTTAAAATACTACATTCAGTGCTCTAGTGCTTCAGCCAAACCGATACACTAAATAAATATTTAAACTTCCCATTTGCAACATAGCATCTGCTAATTATAATACTAAATCATTGTCTAATAATTTTCTGATTACACAGAAGAAAAAGAGCAGTGGTGACAAATATGCACAATAAACCTTAGAATGACTCTGAGTGTTCAATAGTTCAGCCCTCCCAAGACCTATTTTTGGAAGTTGAAATGTGAATACTATTAAACCAAAGAAGAAACAACTGGCAAGCTACCATATACAATGGTGATCTCAAAGACTACTGGGAATTTCTTTCCTGCATCCTGCAGCACAATGTGGAAGGCACCCAAGGTAGCCGAAGAACAAAAAGCAGCCTAGCAACGTAATGTGAATATCATGAGAAGTATTTTACCACACTTTTTACAATCTAGTAAAATAGAGAGTAAATGAGTCACTTCTGGAGCAGAATGCTTCCAATATCTGAGTTAGCCTAGGTTTCTGTGTATCACGTCACATATGGTTTTAATAAAGGTCAAAAGGACAATCACTTTCTTTCAAGACACAAACTGTAATTCAAACTATGCCTTATTATAGTGCAGATAAACATAATACCCATCACCTCTGAAGGTATTTCATATGAGCATAAACTAGTGAGAAATTAACTGATCTATAAAAACCGTTGCCCAAAAAAGTAAACTTTTGTAGCAGAAAGTTCATGTTATTAAATAATTATATCTGGAGAAGTCATGAAAAAAACGAAGATTCTGAACAAAAGTACTGAAATCAGAACTAAGTGAGTTCTGTTCGTACTATTTCCCAACTCAAACCAAGACGCAGACAGTGAGAACCACACTAACAAGTTATAGGAGTTTCTTCATTTTCTTGCAAAGTCAAACACCAGCGTGAGTCATATGAGCACAAGCTAAAAATGCCTCTAAAAGCAAGAAGGACTCACCAAGTTCATTGAGACTCTGGGCAGCTTTTGTTATCTCCCTGCTTCCTCCTTGCAGTTGTCCTTGAAGTCTCTTACTGAGATGCAAGATGCGTATTATCCTCCGCAGCAAGTCACAGGCAGCCTATGGAGAAATCACAGCATTAGGGGATATTATCAGCACACTCTGATCTCGTAATTTTAGGCTTCTAATATGGAAACATTTTAACCAAAGGAAACACAAATTTGAATAAAAACAAGGAACTTCAGAATACAAAAAGCCTGTTTTTAAGGACCTTTTTTCACTACCTAATGCAATACAGGCAGATAACATCAAAAGCTGGAAATTACATTTACCAGGCTAAGATTATGCTGCCATTACTAGCAGCTCCTTCCCCCTCAAAAAAAAAAAAAAAGAAAAAAAGAAAAAAGAGACAAACTCAGAACTCTGTGAGAGTGACATGTTCTATTTCCAAGCAGAAGTGAGTTTCATTTTGCACTACGCAGCTCCCCTCAGTAGTTCTCCCATCTCTAAGCTTTAGTAAAATTAAGAAGTTGGCTTTGTCAATTAAGTATCGATCCAAAGTAAGTAAAACAGCAGAGAACAATAAAAACTTAAAGGTTTAAAGTGTTATTTTACAGATATTGACTCTTATGGTAGGAATAGATAGAAAAATCCATTTTCATCAAAAATTTCATAAGGCCATTTACCCACATTTATCAATCTGTCACTTCGTATTATTTGACAGGTTTGCAAAAGCGCACCCCATTCCTGGCTAAAAATTAAGATGGATCATACACCGATTTTCAGGAAATACATCTGCACTGTATTTTCATTAGCACCAATTCAGAGCAAAGGTATTGCTGACATCTGAATCAAACATATGACTTTCACCATTTTTCACTCAACTAAGACCTTCAAACAGTTTTTCCTGCTCCACACAGTAAATGAATGGAGGCAGACAAGCAGTGAGTTACACCACGTGTATGATGAATGTTTTAAGCCTTACAATGAAAGAGGGTTCTGATGACGGTGGGCATGAAGTGATGACAAGCTGCTATATAGGACAGATCCCCAAGCTGCTTCTAAACTACACAACTCAGGTAATACTGAGTTGAATTACTGTGTCATTTAAGCATAGCAAACACAAGCTTCAGGACTGCCTGACATGCCCCAGTGGCAACTAAATGTGCTGGCATCGAAGCCTAGATAGTTTCAGTACACGTCTTTCCCAGGGAAACACTGCTTCAGAACTCCACCATAAGAGAAGTCCTAAAGACACATGCAGGTCTTCATTGAAAGAGACCAGCAATGAGAGAAGCTGTAGAATGAGCAGAGAAAATGGAACTCATCTGGATGGGTCGGTGAAGTTAGGAGATGCATGCTACAGGGGGAGCAACATTACTTTAAAACATGTCTCCAGCATCTGTATTCAGACTAAAAGGTGGTAAAATATGAAATTTGGATGAGTAAGACACAGTTGTTATGAGATATTTTCCCTGCTGTTGAAGAGAAGGCCTCTTGAAAGGTCTTGTCTTATAGACAGAAAAATGAAATCAAAAATTACTTAAAATACACACAAATATATTTAGAATCTGACAGGCTTTAAGTCCTTTCAAACTCAAGTTTTGAAAACAATTATTAAGTACACATATGAAAATATACATAAGTCCCTTCTACCGATGTTTAGTGGATTGCACAACTCACCAAGCTCTACTGTATGCCAGCACAAACCAGTGGAAATACACAAATTTCATTTTTAATTTGTATTCAATATCTAGGCACAACAAAGAATATTACAAAGCCCCAGTGAGACAAATCACTGACAGCACACTGACTCTCACTGCTGCTGGCACAGTGCCGTGTATCACTAAGTGCAAGTTCCCTAAGCCGTCCAGGATGACTGAGCCACATGATTTCTATTATCTTTAGTGAGAACCAAGTGGGGCTTATCCTGCTCTGGAGAGATTAACGTATCAGTTTTAATTAATGCATTCCTTTAATCAGAAAAAGTTTTGATCCACATATCACTTCCATATCTCTGAACAAAACTTCTGCAAGATAAATCAAAAATAGCTCTTTATACAGTTCACTGTGCCTCATCAGATGTGTTTAAAAACTGTTTGGCTGAGGTACTCAGGGACATGATTTAGTGGAGAGTTGTTAGGGTATTATGGTTAGGTTGTGGTTGGACTCAATGATCTTTAAAGTCTTTTCCAACCTCAGTGATTCTATGATTACTACTTTGCCTTCAGATTTAATTTTCTCATCCAGCTGTGTACCTCTGGCTAACTTTTTCCCAAGGACTTCAGTTATCTTCTGAGCATCTCGTACTTAACATGCAAAAGACAAAAAAAAAAAAAAAAACCCTCTTTTTTTATTTCATTGTTGTTTGTTGTCTCCCATTCCAAGAAACAATATTGTAAAAGGACTGTCAAGCTGAATAAGGGATAGGAAATGTTGCATTTAGATCCAAGAGCAAAAAAGAAAAAAAAAAAAAAAGATGTCTTCCAAAGACACTAAGGATGCACCCTTAACTTCACGGCCATCACTAATGAGCACACTGTGCGTATTTCACAGGGATACTGGCATTTTTGTGAATTGTTCAACTTAATAAAACTCTCAAATACTGTAAAAGTATGCATATATGAGGACTGTACAATGGTAATTTAACAGAATCTACTAGCAGAGCTGTTCATGAATGCTCAATCATCAACCCCTGACCTCCTGCACCACAGAAGTCTGAATTAATTCAGGAAACAGTCATTCCTGGAGGTCAATACAGCATGCTTTTCTAAAGGAAATACTTTTATCTAAACACAAATTCCATGGTTAAAGCAAAACTTTATTTGGAAAAAGCAGAGAGCAGCCTGGGTTAGTCCCAGGGCTTTTCATTAAGTTCAAAATCGAACACAATTTTTCTGGAGATTACACGTTAGCTATCTGCTGAAATTTAAATCAACAATAACAAAGACATTATTGCTGCAATTCAAACAAAAAGCCCCTTTTAATCTTACGTTAATTTTAGGAAATTATTGAGACTATTAGATCACTTGAAACTGCTAGTGCATGGCTCATACATGCAACTGCACATATCTACTAGACCATAATGCAAGTGAATGTGTATGTAATACAAGCCCAAAGAAAAGTGGGACAGTACACCATCTTAAGACTACATGGACAATGATGTACTGTGGTACCAGCATGAATTCTGCTACTAGTAGACACTTCAAAGAGAGAACAGTTTTCTATTGTATAAATATTATTTCAATTTTGTGGATTTTTTAAATAAAAAGCTTTAAAGAAAATCAGATATCATAGGGATTTCTAAACATGAAGATATCCAAAATTAAGAGGACATAGGGAAGTAGTTGGTTAGACAGAAATGCACAGAAAATAACCCTCTGAAGGACAAATTCTCTGTCTACATATTTCAGCTGTTAACTTATTCCATTTAGCTTGTGATATGGCATGGAAAGACTATGAATATGCTCAGAAGAGGATAGGATGATTTAAAGCAGGAAGTAAGCTCTGTGAGTTTGCTGCTCCCCTGGGATGCCATGGAGCCATAAGAACAAAGCAAGACATAATATACACAAGTATACAACAGAGATTTAGAATTCAGAACTAGATTTGTAGTTTGACAATGAATTTACAGAGAAAATGTTTATGAAAAAGCAAGACTATATTAAAAACAATTAAGGATGGTGAAAATCCAGCTTTATGCAAGCCAAATACTCCTTCAGTTTGGGAGCAATCCCATAGCAATCAAAGAAGAAGCACTAAAGCAATACAATCATGAATACAAGAGGCCCTTAAACACCACACAAATCAGCAAAGGAAACTAGCAACCCTACTTACTTTGACAGCACTGTCTTTTATCAGTCATTTATTTATTTATTTATTTTAACTTATTCTACTGACTGTATATCAGCTGATAAAATTAGCAGGTTTGACTATCCGTGCTATACATCTTGCATTTGGTACAGAAGTAAGCAATGTCATTTCATAAGCCCTGCCACAGCCAGGAAGCAAACTGTTTGCTGTGCTGATACCCTTCCTTCCTGAGCAAACAAGGCTGCCAGTTAAACAGACACAACAGCATCATAATGCACTCCTGTGTATCTGCCAACACAGGAACGGACAGCAGCCCTCTCGCTGAGAACTGCCACTGACAGCAGTGCTGCAGTGATCCTTCCTCTTTCTGTGCACAGCTAAGTAGGCAGCTAGGGACACGAGGATGGGCAGCCCAGCAGACTCCCTTTACCCTGCATCTCTCTCTTTTTTTTTTTTTTTTTTGGACTGGCATTTGGATTAAGAAGACTCACAGCCCAGAAGAGTCAGATATTACAACTGCCCTGGCATAGGTTGAGAAACAACCCCAGCCCCTGGGTACATGCTGCTTTTACATTACAGAAAAATCCATGCAAGACCATATCCCTACTACACCAAAGAGGAAGCAAAGCGAACCCAAGAGACACCTCCCAACCTCAGGGACTTCTGCAGTTTGACTTCACATAAGGCCAGAGAATAAACAGTCATCACCTTTCACTCCAAATTCCCATAGTTTCTCCCACTGCTGCAAATTGTACACCAGAGAAGAAAAAATAAAATCTGAACCTAGCCTGGTATGTGAAAGTCATAGAAATTTCACCCAGTGGCAAAAACAGTGACAGCTGGAGCTGAGAATCATAGGAGCAGCAGCTGAACAACCTGGCTGAACAGATTGGTAAGAGCTTCCTCCTGAACTTCACTACTTCTGAAAATCAGATAGAAAATATTAGACCTCCAGCCGAGAGTCCAGCACACTTACTTGCTCCACCATTCCTGGACTAGAAACTGTACAGCTGATTGCAGCTTCATCTGCTTGTGCTCTACAAGCTAATAGCAACCTACTTGAGCAAATATCCACAGTTCAAATTTCAGCTACCAGCAGATAAGTTCTTAGTTTTGCAACTTTTTTTTTTTTTTTTTTTTTTTTTTTTTTTTTTAAGAGAAACAGTTCAAACAGTAATTCTTTAGACCTTTCCTGATTTGGAGTTGTGTTACTGAACAGAATGCAGCTACATCCATGGGATGAATGGGGTAGTTTTCAACCGCAATAAAGTTAAAAATAGAAGTGTTCAACGCTTATCTCACCATTGTTGGGAAAAAGCTCCCCCCCACTGCTCTTCTTTAAAAGAAACTACATTCTCTGTAGACTCCATTTAAAAGACAGGAACAGCTGTACACCTGGGCTTATACACCAGAACTCCAACTGGCTCCCTAAGTTGCACCATGGCTATATTTTAAGAATTACTCCCCAAACTCTTTACTAAACTGCAGTTAAACACACGTGTAGAGGAAAAGAGTGCCTCCTAGAGAACTACATCATAATATTAAATATACCCAGACAGAAATGAAAATGTAATTAACCTGTACTCTGACAGCCTTTCACTCTTTCCCTCATCTGGAAGAAAACTAAAGCAGCTAGTGCAAAGGTCAGCTTTCACTTTGCAATATGAAGCTCCTCTCAGCAGCTCATGAGGAGACACACGAATAGTGATTTTTACTGAGAAATGCTGACAGCAAACTCCAGTCTACTGGAGTATGAAAATCCCACTCATGTCTGATGAGTCACCTTTTCTTAATGCTCTAGAGGACTGGGAAATGAAACACTTTAAAAAAGACTTTTAAAACATATTTCTAATACAACTTACCTGAAGCTTTGCTAGCTGAGCCGTGCGAGACACTATTTTGTTGTAGGGATCAACAATTTTGGCTCTAATTCTGAAAATAAAGTTTATTTATGGAGGTATTAATAAATAGCACGATAGAACAAGTAAGAATTCAGACTTTCTAATCACATCAAGAATGACATACCTATCAACAGTACTTTGTAGAGCACCAATTCTGGTCTGCATCATTTGGAGAACACCTGCAAAATAAAGCAGATGTTTTATAAGTAACACTCATGAAAGAATAATTCTTTCTACCACTGACATCTACAGCAGACTACTTCTGTATTAAAAGAAAACAATCTCCCTTTATAATAAAACATTCAAAGATATTGAAATGATTGAGAGACAGAGTATTTAGAAATAAACTGAGAAGGCAATAAGCAATTACTGACCACTACTACTACTACAAAAAAAATACTGTTACAGAACAAAATCCTGCCGAAGATGCATTGTTCTGGAATTCATCATATGTTAAGCTTCAATTAATATTTAGAGTATGCTGTTTTCTAAAAGAATGATGATCAGGACTGATGTTCAAAGGCATATAACCGATACAAACACCAGAACATGATATAAAAAAGTGCCACAACAAAGGAACTAAGCAAATCAGAGAAACCAGCAGGCAAGGAGAACTGAGAAGCAATGCCATTTCAAGGTTTTCTTTCTGTGCATAAGCACCTTTAGCAAAAAAGTAAGGTATGTCATTGTGAGATCATCTAATTTAGATTACAAACAGAGCAAGCTACCCTAATCTTGTTTGTTCCAGATTAGTTTGGAAAAGCAGCACAAAGGAAAACCCACAAGCAGAGTTGTTCTTTCCTTGCTAAATTGCAAACAGAGCAGTCAAGGGTAATAGTCACTTCTGCAATATGGAATCAGCCTGCTGAGAATTTAATTAAGTTACAAAAACACAGACCTATGAATTTATTTTTGTTTCAATTCTTGTTAGCACTCTCAAACATCCTATGTGCTTGTAAAGCCTTGTTTGCAAGCCAATCTTCATCAAATTGAACAAAACTATCATATGATACAGAAAGACAGAATATAAACAAGGCTACAGCTACTGAAACTATTTCATCTATTTTGTACAAATAGGCCTACTCCCATTTTCTCCACAGTTCAGAATTATTAATTTGGCTTACTGATAGATTCAGAAGTTCTCTTATATTTATAAATGGAATGGCAGGCACACAATCCTCATGGATAAAAAGATGAAGATATGAGAGACAGAGAAAAGACGTCACAGTGGGCTGAATTTTCTACTCTACACTCAAATAGGGGACAGCAAATAACACGACATTGCTATGTCTATGACTGTTGCACCCTTTACAGCAACGTAACGTTCCTCTTGCCTAAAGGCATTATTAGGATGGCTGAAAAGGTAATCCACACTCTGCATCTGCTATATAAGATACTACCTAGCCTATCTCGAGCTAGCAGGTGACTGAAGATATCTGGTGAGTTATTTATAGAAACAGAACCAGAAAAGAGTATTTATACCAAATCAGTATACCACTAGCAGAGTATACAGATCTAAAGGAAGAAAAGAAGTCCCTGGGAATTTACTCTACCAGTTAGGTTAATTAATTTGAAATATTTAATGAGATTCACTTTCACATATCCAAATGACTATGCATGCTGTGAGTTATGTCAAGAAAGTAAGTAGATGAAGATTACTGAACTAAACTTATGAAGACACTCTGAGCTATGATTTCTAACTTCATAATTAAATTTCCTATTAACATTTCTCTTTTCTTTTACTTATATTGACTCATTTCTTCTACAGTGGCCATATTACAGTAATCATGTGTAGCCCAAGCACTGCAGAGAGAAGCAAGTTTTGCAATACTTAAAATATCATCTGTGTTTGCATAGAACTGTAGTTTCAATTGATGTCTTAAGTGTCAAAAACATGTCAGGATTAGAGCCTTCTCATGTTTCAGAAGAGAAAGAACCTCTTAAGGAGAATAACACTGTATCAATGGAAAACAATCAAGAATTTTTATGCAGATTCAATTTTATTTCAACTTCTAGTTATCGGCTGTAAAATGCTTTATTTACTACACCTCACCTACAGAAATATTTTAATTCTGAATAGCTGTTTTGAAGTACTTCACTCTTGCTTCAGAGCAGTTTTAAGCAGGAATGCCTTCCAAAAGAATCATGATTCCTGAACACACAGTTCCACAGAACTGCGGAAGATGATCAGAACAAATTGGGAGATGATCATCATGTAGATGATAGATTCCTTGTTTGGAGGATAAGCAGATTTCACACTTCCCATGCTTTAATTTTCCAGCTGTTTAAAAAATATTTGGGGATTATCACTGCTAGATTAAATATGCATTTCTCTATTTTTTAAACCTTCATGTAAATGTTAGTAATGTTAGTTGAATAGTGTATGCAATACTTCACAAAGGCTCAGGAGGTACAATAACCATCAGCAACCAGAAACTCTCTGGTTATGACATAACTTAAAAGCAGAAGGGAGAAAGGTGGGTTACTTGATTACTAGAGTAGGTGGAGAAGGAGATATGCTTGAATCCCATGGTATATGCAAACAGGCATACTGTAAAGGAAATATCTTTCTGCACAAAAACAAAACAAAAGCCACCAAACCCCACATATGAAGTTTCCAACAAGTGTCACAAAGCAGAACGGCTGGTCTAATGAGCACCAAGGAGAAGAATTATATTCTGTAATCAGTTTTCTGTACACATTTCACAGTTTCTAGGTAAAGTATTTACATGTCAGCAATTTATTTTAAAAGCCAGAACCCAGTCAGTGAATGACAAATGTATGGATTTAGTCTAGTAGCTTCTTACTAGAAAGAAAAATCTCAGTGTTTCAGTGCAGTTATAATTATGTGTTAATGCCTCTTCAGTTAAGATTTGCAAATCATGCAATGTCCACACGAAGCATTTACAAACTTGGTACTGATGTTCACAGATATTGCAGTAAAATTAGGCTTATTTATTAAAAAAAGGTATTAAAAGGTCAATAAGACTTGATTGCTAAAGTTGCTTAGAACAGATTATTAAGGTTTTTGCCAATGCAATAGTTACTCCAGAGAAGTATCAGCCAAATCTTCTCCCAGGAGCTCCATCTGCTGACATAAGAAAAAAAAAAAAAAAAAAGCTGCCACAACTTCTCAGTCGTAAGATCTGTATCTGCTACATTATTAACCAAAGTGAATGATGTTCCCATGTAGAAATTTAAAATGCTCCCCTGCTTATAGAAATTAGTGAGCATTCAGTAGATGGATCTTACCTTCTAGGGATTCAATTCCAGTTGCTTGAGCCAACAGATCTTCATGTCTTGCAACAACCTTTAAAAACAAAAAAGAGAGAGAAAGAAAATAGAAACAATGACATAAGAATGGAAATGTGTGCCTGAAACGGCTATCAAAATATCATCATCATATTTCCTTAAACAGATCAAAAAAAAAAAGCAAATGAAAGCATTTTCAGAACGCATTTTGATTCACAAAACGGTAAGCTCAAAATGGGAGAGTCAGATATTGCACTATAGTTGATGTATTAATATAAGTGAGAAAAACAATCAATCATGTTTCAACACACACTGATATATAACAGTAGCTGTAAGTGTAAGCTTAATAATAACACAGTAATAACGTATATTCCCATTATTAATGTTTTCATTTCTATTTATGAAATTGAGAAACTAACTTTCAAAGAATTTACCAATGCAGGGGCAACAGTTTTTCAAACCAAGCACAAACTTATCATGTACTCTCACAGCCAGATCAATGAGATTTGCAGTGTCCACTTGAATTTTAACATTGAGCCTTTGAATATCCAAATTTAAACTCCTTTTGAAGGCGTGGAGGTGTGTTAGCACAGGTTGTGTTTGCCCAGTTAAAATTAAGGTGTAAAGCCTGGGCTACTGTCCAGCACAGGACAGAAGAGCACAGAACAAGTCATGCACTGTCTTCTCACAACCATCATACCAAAACACAGGGAAGTTGTTCTGATAGCCCATGTGATCTTTTGGGAAGAGTCAGGGAACCCTGACAAGGAATAGCGGAACCTCCATGCACACAGAGACTGAGTGCAGAAACTGAAAGCAAAACAGCATACAGCTCCTTGAGGGGAGCTACATGGAGTTAGCATCTCATTTGCTGCTCTTTTTACTTCAAGCTGTACCTTCAGTTGCCAAGCAACGTCAGAAGCAAAGATCATTGGACTAATCAGCTTTTAATCACTTTATCGACCACCCCCGAGCACCAGGCATGCTTTACGCTTACTTGTACGTGAAGCTCTTTATCCAGCTGGCTGATACCTTGGGCAAGCTTTGCGAGCTGCTCAGCTATCACCGCCTGATGGATCGACTGCGACGTGTAAGCTTTCACATCAAAGTCCTCTCTGAAGAAGTCAGCGTAACACTCTGAAAAACGATTCAGATCTTATCTTCACACTTCAAACCAGTCGCGCTGAGGGATGACCTACAGCAGGCAGCGCTCAGACCGCCGCTTCCTCCAGCTGGAACAGCGCACATCCCGCACCTCGTGTAACACAGCGCGGGAGGCCGGTCTGAGAACAGACTGCGACCAAAGCGTGGCAAAACCCACAACTTCATGGAACCGCACTGCTTCTTACAACGGGGCCAACCTGTGCTGCGTAAGGAAACTGTACTCCGGTGGTGACTTTTAACGAAGTAAGATGTGCGCTACTTGGCGCGGAGGGCCGGCCAGGCTCACCCACACACACCGCCCCTCAGGAGCGGCGGACGCGGGCAGCAGCCGGGCAGCCCCCGCTGAGGGGAGCAGCCGGGCAGCACAGCCCCGGAACGGGGCCCGCCATCCCGTTCCCCTCCGCCCCACAAACTTTCTGCCACGCGACGCGACACCACGGAGGCCCAACGCCCCGCTCGCCCCGGCCTCCGACCGCCGCCAGGACCGCGCCTCACCGTCCGCCTGCAGCTCTGCCAGCGCCGGGGCCGCGGCTCCGCCGCCCGCTTCCTCCATGCCGCCCGACGGAGCCTGCCGCGCGTCACTGCCCGGCGGCGGCGCGCGGCGATGATGGCAGAGGGAGCGACGGGGCGGGGCGGGACGTGGCGGGGCCGTGAGGAGAAAGCTCGCTCCACATGAGCGGGGACGTGGCGGAACGCGAACGGTGCCCGGGGAGGGACCCGGCGGGCCTGTTTCGGGCTGGGCACGTGGTGAAGATGTGCGCCCCGATGGTCCGCTACTCCAAGTGAGTAACTGCTGGCGGCGCGCCGGGCGGCGTGAGCCTTCTGGGGTTGTTTAAGGGCGCGACAGACGCGGACGCGTTTGTCTTGGGTTCTATTTACGCGTCCCCGCAGCGCTGCGTTTAAGAGCGGCGCTTTAGAGCGGCTCACGAGTTGAGCGTCCGCTCCGTGTCCCTGTCCCCGCAGGCTGGCGTTCCGCACTCTGGTCCGGCGGTACGGCTGCGAGCTGTGCTACACCCCCATGGTCGTGGCGGCCGACTTCGTGAGGTCAGCCAAAGCCAGGGACAGCGAGTTCACAACTAACAGAGGTAATGCTGGGAAACACGCTGCTCTCTTCTTGGAATGCTTTATGTGCCAACGGCATCCTGGCTTGTATCAGAAATAGTGCAGCCAGCAGGACAGGTGGGTGATCATCCCTCAGCGCTTGGCACCGGTGAGGCTGCACCTCGAGTGCTGTGTTCAGCTGTGGGATTCTCACTGCACGTAAGACATGGAGGCCCTGCAGTGCGTCCAGAGAAGGGCAGCGGAGCTGTGAGCGGTGCGGAGCACAGCTGTGATGGCAGCGGCTGAGGGAGCTGGGATGGGTCAGTCAGGAGAAGAGGAGGCTCGGGGAGCCTTACTGCTCTGTGCAGCTGCCTGAAAGGAGGCTGTGGTGAGGTGGGGGTCGGCCTCTGCTCCCAGGTTAACAGCAGCAGGATGAGAGGGAGCAGCCTTAAGTTGTGTCTGGGAGGGTTCAATTTTGATGTTAGGAGAAATTTCTTCTCGTGCTAATACATTGAAATGGCTTACACTATTTCCACACCCCAAACTACTTTCATCTTTCCTCACCACCGCAGTTTTATTGCTGAACATGGCATTACATGGTATGAAATATTCCTTTGGTGAGATCTAGATCTGTCCACTTCCTTGCCCACCCCTGGCCTATTTGCTGGGGAGCAGACACAGGTAAAAAATTAGTTTTGACACTGCCATCACTGTTCAGCAAAAGCTGAAGCATTGTTGTATTATCAATGATGGGTTTTTTTGCCACAAAACTCAAAACACAGCACTATACAGACTGCTATAAATAAAGTTACCTGCATCCCAGCCAGAGCCAGTAAAAGATAATCATAGAATCAAAGAATGGTTTGGGCTGGAAGGTATGATCATCTAGTTCCTTCTGCTGTAGAAAGGGACACCTCCCTCTAGACCAGGTTGTAAAACCCCCATCCAGCGTGGCCTTGAATGCTTCCAGGGAGGAGGCATTCGCAGCCTCCCTGGGCAACTTGTTCCAGTGTGTCATCACCCTCACAGTAAAGAATTTCTTCTTAATATCTAGACTAAATCTACCCTCTTCCAGTGTAAAGCCATTTCCTCTTGTCGTGTCACTACCTGCCCTTATAAAAAGTTCCTCCCCAGCTTTCATCTAGGCTCCTTTCAGGTACTGGAAGGCTGCTATAAGGTCTCCTCAGAGACCTCCTCCAGGCTAAAGAGCCCCAGCTTTCTCAGCCTGTCCTTGTAGGGGAGGTGCTCCAGCCCTCTGACCAACTTTGTGGCCCTCCTCTGGACTGTTCCAACAGCTCCATGTCCTTCTTGTGCTGGGGGCTCCAGAACTGGACACAGTACTCCAGATGGGGTCTCACAAGAACAGAGTCACCTTTCTTTCCCTGCTGGTCATGCTTCTCTTAATGCAATCCACGATATGGTTGGCCTTCTGTCTGCTCATAAGGATCATAAAGTTCTTCTGCCAGCAATTGCTGTTTCTTGTACATATGCTTAACCCATTACCATATCATATTTTCTGATTTCTAACAAAAATGAGAGGGTTCATAAAGGGGAAAAAATGAATAGATCAGACATCTAATATGGGGATTGATAAAAGAAACAGAATTTTAAATTATCAGGTGGTAAAATGGAAGGTGGACTCCTTGAGATGGCAAAAGACTGATAGAAGGAGCAAGAAGAGTCCAGGGAATAGAAGCATAGCCAGGATTCATAATAAGGCTTCAGATGTGGTATAGAAACAACCAGAGCATATATATATATATATATGCTCTGGTTATGTTTCTATATATAGAGAGAGCCATATATATATATGGAGCTATACAGAGTCCTGGCTAGGTAAGGGAGAAAAGCAGCATAGAATAAAATCATAAAATATCTCAAGTTAGAAAGAACCCATAAGGATTGTTGAGTCCAACTTCTGGAAGGGAAGAGATGACAGTACAGATACAGATCAGCTGGCATGAAGTGGCTGCAGGAGAGAAGTGGAGCAAGGAATGCATAAGCATGGGCTACAACTAGAGGAATGGAGAAAGCACTGCTGAAGTGCTAGTAAGGTTGGCCTGTAGGATGTACAGAGGATAATGATTCCATCTGTTCATGCCACTGAGTGAATGGTTTGGTAAGTGTATATGTAGTAGTAGTAGAAGTACAGTCTGCGATTTCTTGCATTATTTGAATACAGCAGGTCATTTGTAGGGAAGAATCCCATTGGGAAGCGCAGGTAGACTCTTATTAATGAAGTGCAACTTGGAAGAAAGCTTGAGTTTTTTTTGTTGTTCAAAAGAAACAAATAAGAACATAACTGATATATACAGCTCAGAGGTCAGAGCGCAACTGTCCCACCCCTTGTGTCTGTTTATACTTTTCATCTTCACAATGTCCTGTAAAGTTCTATGGATTGGCTTTGTAGTGTCTTTTGGCAGATAATGGGATGGGGAAAGAGGAAATTCTTCTCACTGTTTGCTGTAACCTTATTGCCTGTTGACAAAGAGCGCAGGATGAAATGTTCTAGTATTGTAAATAATATCTTCTCCCTACTCACCTCTTTTAAGCTGGCCTTAATTTTACAGCCTCCAAAAACAGCTCAGCCAGAATAACAGTATTTACATTATTAGCATTTATGCTTTTAACAAATAGCTCCACAACTGATTGTAAAATCTTAATATCGATTTGTTTAATTTTCTGGACAATTTTTACTGTAATGAACAGAGTAGGTTTGGAGCCTGCAATTGCAATTTTTGCTCTTTGTTTTGTTTTGTTTTGTTTTTGACATTGACATTTCTTTGTTGTGTATTTCTAAAATAGTGGTAGATGTTCCTTGTGTCTGCTGCTAAGAATTTAATTATTATTTTATTTAGCATTTTTATTACTTAATACTCAGCTGAGAAACAAGGAGCCTGGGATTATTCCAGTATATTAGCTGTATCAATATAAATCTTTTCAGCTAGAGCACTGTCTAAATGGACACTGTTTTGAAAATACAAAAGGGATTTTTTGTGGCATGCTAGACTTTTAGGTAACTTATAGAAGTTTCTTAACTGAGAGAATACTGCTGCCCTCTCTGACTTCAGCTCCGTTACTTCAAGAACTCTGTAATTTCCACTAAGACAGGGAAATCTTCAGAAGCATTTACTGTCTGTTCAGTACCAGAGGTACACATGCTGTGTGCATTTGTTGACTCTTTCCTTTCCATTGGTGCTCAGATATTTTTCTTACCCTGTTCTCCATCCCTCTTAACTGCAGCAATAGTTTATTTGGAAAGTAAGTGCTAATACTGAGATATTTTTAGATGCCTTTAATGTAATGCAGTAGGTGTCAAAGAAGAGAGCCTGTTCCAAATGACCATCTGGCTCTCTGCAGGACTTAGTAGATCACAAATAGTTCACCAGACCCACTCTGAGGAGCACTGGCACTTTGGTTTCCCATTAGAGAAAAATCTGTGAAAACAGCCTCTGCCTATATTGTTCTCATTCCAGCTCTGCGTACTGGACAAAACCCAGCCATGCTGGCATTAAAGCAAAAAAGGACCTGGGATAAGGATGGGTAGAGTTTGTAGCTACTGGAAGCTGCCTCAGTAGTACGCTCAGTTTTCTGATTCTTTAACATCTTTTGTTGAGTCTGGATTTTTTGGAATATCAGCATGGTCTGTGCCTTACATTTATGTCCTACTTCAGGAAGCTAAATTTTCTTGTGTTTTTTTTTTCTTTTTCTCTTTGGTTTGCTTGATAATGTATTCCTGTAAGACATCTTTTCTTCCTTCATTGTTGCTGTTTAAAAGTTGCTGTGTTTTCACCATAAATGACTACATTAAATAGAAACAAGGACAATAGAAATTTTTTGTTAATGATTGTGTGTCATACACAGCTATAGCAAAACACAGCAGTCTGTAAGCAGCCTGATACAAGTGTGGAACAGATCATGTTTGAAGTGTAATTCTCTTTGGCAGGAAATACTTCTTAGCAGCTCCAGAAAGTATGCAATGTGTTGTAGGCATCGTCAGAGTAGGTGTTTTCAGCAAAACAAGCAGGTAATCGTACTTTCAGCACATTGTTCTGGTTTCATAAAGATTTTCATATAAAGAGCAGATTTATTTCAATAAGTTAAAAATAAATAATTGTTAAAATCCTGTGTAGAGAAGAAAGACTTCTCACAGCTACAGCTGTAGTCAAAAGGAAGAGTTTGAGAGTTTATGTAGCACAGTGGTGAGCAATGAGAAAGTCTGCATTGCCCTATGCATGGGCAATGGCATAGCATGAGGAGGCCTCTGGCAAGGCTCTGGCAGTGTTGTAGTCAGTTACAGCAGAGTTCCTGTATCATATCCTGTCTGGGAAGGCAGGGGTGTCTAGATTTGCAAATCCCTCTGGTTAGATCAAGGTGAAACAACACCCAGGGTCTCTGCAGAAGAGGAAAAAACATAAACTGTAATAGGAAATATCCATAAAACAGTTATCCTGCATCTGCAATTCTGTCTGCTTAAGCTGTGCAGTTTTATAGGAAATTCAAGTAAATTTTGGGTTACTTAACAGCTTAAAGAAAGAAAAGGAGATCACTGGTCCTGGTCCTGCATCAAGCATGTTGACAAGGGGGGTGCGTGGCACAGAACAAAGGAGGGATGCAGCAGTGAGAAGGGCAAGGACAGTCCCTCAGCCATGTTTGTAGATGGCTCCAATTCCGGGATGGATTGAGATACCAGACACCAGCCAAATCAAAGCAAGTGGCACCGGGCCCCCTCCTGTGACCTGACCATTTCTAGGGTTTGTTTTGGGCTCTTCCAGGAGGGGCTGAAAAATGAATCAAATCAAGGGAAGAAATACCCAGCTCCTGCCTGTGACTTAATTATCTCTCAAAGTGGTGTCCAGCCTCACATGAACAGCCACCTGGGGCTCCTCTCCTACAGCCTTCCTGTGGTACCACCCTGTAAAATAGCTGAAAAAATCACTATCAGAAATGGAGCCATTGAGCACATTTGGTTCTGTACATACTTTTTGGAGTTCAGTACAACAACTGGTGAGATTACATGACAGTGCAGCTTGACCCTTAAGATTTTATTTTAATAATGGTGCTGTAATGGGGAAAATAGCCAAATTGAGAACAGATAGTTTGTGTTTATGTTGGAGATACAGTGGCACTAGTGATGTTCTTATTCAGTTTGGTTTTAATGTTTGAGTGTTCTGGATCCAAGAAAACATACAATACAAAGGAACAATAACTGAAGAAATTACTTTATTATTACGTTATTATTGCTTTGTGAATAGTCTGAATTAAGAATGCTGCTTTTAAAGAAGCTATTGATTTTGACAATTGTAAACAAATATGTATTCGTTGACATTTTTGAGAAAGTTAAACACATTTAAGTAGTGAAACATTCAAAAATTAGGTTTTTTTTTCTTGTTTTCAACCTCTAAATATCTTCTCATTGGAGTAGGTGATAATCCATTGATCGTTCAGTTTGCTGCTAAAGAAGCACAAGTTTTATGTGACGCTGCCCTTCTCGTCTGTCCTTTCGCAGATGGAGTAGACCTAAACTGTGGCTGTCCTCAGAGGTAAAGCTTTGAAAAAAATGGTTAAGTATGATTAAATTAATTAGAGAATAAAGGATGCTGGCCTTCATTTTCATAGTCATTTCTGTCTTAATTAAAAAAAAAAAAAAAGACTTTGAAATTGAAATAGCTTTTTAATCTGTCAGACCGAAACGTGTGTGTGGTGAGATGCTGCTCTGAATGTTCAGAGACGCCCATGCTCACCAGGTGACTTTGCTGTCTTGCCTCTTTTCAATTCTGAGATACTGAGGGTTGGCTCAGAAGTGAGGTGTCCATCTCTATGATTTAGCAGCTGTAGCATTTGACTTTCCAGAAGAAGAATTTTGCTGCAAATAATCCAGAGAGCGTTCTGAGGAATAACATGGCAATTCCAAAATAATGAGCCACGTCCCTGATGTCTCAGACTTATGCAAGTGAAGAACAGTCCCTAAAATGTAATTATACAGATTATATTACTCATGAAGTGCTTAACTGAATTCCCTCCATCTTTTATTAGGTTTGGAAATACAGTGAATTGGTGATCATTTAAAGATTTTGTCTTGGCAGAATAATAATGCACAAATGAAGATTCTCACTAACTGGTTCAATTGAGAACCATTTATTATACATTTGTCAGGCAGTCTTTTTCTAAGTAAATCTCTCAAAAATAAATGTGGGACAGCAGGAGATAATATCATGGTGCACCTACTTAATTTGTCTATTCTAATTACTTTTCTTGACTTAAAATTACAGTATTTGAGAAAACAGTTCTGGAGACATAGGAGACTTCCAAATCTTGTGCATAAGGATTTCAATGTAGTAGAGCTGTGTGTATCTGCCTATATAAGGAAAATTCTTTAAAGAAAACAATGCTGCTGTTCAGTAAAAGCAAAGGTTATCTCCTGCCAATCATAAGTAATTGTTGTCATTTGAAGGAAAAGATAATATTGTTGAAATCAGATTCTTATTCCACTTCAAATGTGTTCTTTTCCAACACAAAGTAATTTTCTGTTCAGAAGAAAGCCATGACCCAATCGAGGGGAAATATCAAACTGTTTCTTGTTTGATTGTTAATTAAATGTTTATCTTCCTTGTAAGCCTGTTTTGTGGATCGAAAATTAAACAGATTAGTTACTTGTCCAAAATTATAACAGCAAAGCAGAAACTGAACCAGGATCTAAAAGCTGGTGTCACACTGCAAACATGATCAAACTACAGCCATTATAATCTCTGCTTACTCAGCCACGCATTCCAAAGGCTATAAAGAAACTGATACATTTAACTGAAATTGATCTGCATTTTTCAATTGTAGAATACAAATGTTATTTTTTCTTTCAAAGATGGGCAATGGCAGAAGGTTATGGTGCTTGCTTAATAAACAAACCGGAGCTAGTTCGAGATATGGTGAGACATGTACGGAATCGGATCGACAATCCTCAATTTTCAGTCTCTATTAAAATAAGGTATGTCTAACACACTACTTGCAGTACATGGAAAAATCCTTTTTAATGTTTTTCAAAAGAAAGATGTTTGTGTAATAGTTACGCTACAATATATGTAATTAATGCAATATTACAAATTATTAGTTCCTTAAATGTGATGACTGCTGACATGTTTTGGTAAGCATATCTGGGGCAGGTTACCAGCCTCAGATGGTAGAACCAGCACAGTTTTTGACTGCTTGCCCAGATATCAGAGTGGATGCCAGAATTTTGTTGCAATCCAGAAGACATGATAGTACAAGTTAAAAGGTTTAGAATTCCATGAAGTAAAAGCAATACATAATCTATAACCATGTGGACTTACTCGTAACCTGCTGCTGTCTATAAAAGACAGATAACAAACCTGGGAACCAGTCCACACAGCTGCTGTAAGAACACATTCTCCTTCCCTTCATCACTTTCTGAACTTGTATAAACTGTTGATCTGTTTTACTTTCTGACATTTCAGCCACTATTTATCTTCACATCCCATGGTGCTTTTGCATATTGTTGGTTAAGTTTCAACTCTGTTTGCAGTCCCTCAGAAAAGGAGAACTGTTATAAATTGGATTTTTTTTCCACAGTTATGCAAAGTAATGACAATTAATGTAGAATCTTGGCCACCCTTGCTTAATGTCTATAAAAAATTACCACACATGCTTCAGAGATGGTATGTAACTGGGAAATGATAAATAGTGATTTCAATAAATTATACATCTTTATTAAATATATGTTTACCTTCCCACAGTAATAGTCTATTTATTTATTTTTTTTACAAGTATTTATAGAAATCTCTGGTGACTCCTCTTCATGGAGGGCTTTTATACAGTTCAGGTAGCTTGCTAGCTAATGCTTTAATTCCTTGGAATTTTAGGATACACGAAGACTTAAAAAAAACAGTAGACCTGTGTAAAAAAGCTGAAGCAACTGGAGTTTCATGGATTACAGTACACGGGAGAAATATAGAAGAAAGACATCAGCCAGTACATTATGATGCAATTAAAGTAATTAAAGAAAGCATGCACATACCTGTTGTGGCTAATGGAGACATTAAAACTTTAAAAGATGCTGAAAATGTTCATCGCTTGACAGGAGCAGATGGTAAGATTAAACATATCCTACTTCCTAAGTAAATTGACAAATTAAATTTCTGAGTATTTATTTTAGCTACAAGTAGGACATTCTTTGCATCTTTTTCTCTGTGGAGACAAATGAAGGATGGTATTTTAGATGCTTAATAAGCTCGTAAGTGGAATCTTGTAATTATCAGAGAACCGGAGCACTTTAGTCAAATAGATTTGAAAGGCAAACTACAAAAACTCTTTGCTTAATTATGCTTTCATCACTCAGTAGTGGAGTTAGTGGCGGAGTTTAAGGGGGACCTTCAGACATCCATTCTGTTTATGGAGCTGATCATTTGTTATAGAACTGTAGATTTTGACTTGAAATCCTCTACTTCCTGCAAATGGTAATGGGTTTCTTAGAGTAAGAGTATAGAGGGAGAAAGATAAACAAGCCGGATATTTAACAAATAAGATGGTTTACTTCAAGTACATGGTGAAGCATTGCACTCTTATCTATTTATCTTGCCTTTACTGTGGTAAAATATGGAAGTGAAAAATTGCCCTGCAGTTATTTGCTTTCAGTAGATTCCTGCAACTGTCTGTGGTTTCAAGCCAACACTGAAGTTCAATATATATCTTGAAGAAGTTTTCTGGATCTGCATACTTTGAGTCTTACAGTTAGTATAACAGGACAGAGCTAGTGTCATAAGAAGAGTTCATGTGGCAGGTTTCTATTGACATCGTTGGTGTTCAAAACAAACAAACAAAAACCAACAGAAACTATTTGCACCAAACTGCCATGCTGTTACAGTGGCTTTCACCCCAGATACAAAGCAGGAAGAAAATACATTGACAGAAAAGAATGTTCTTGTAGCCTGTTTGACTTTCTTGAACAACAAAGTGTAAAACACCAAACTGTCTAACATATGATGGTTTAAGATACAGTAAGTACAAGCCAGAAACTGCATATTTTTTTGTTTCATACAATCCTGATTTTTTTTTTTCATTTTTGGTCATCCTATTTTGTAGGAAGAGACTAAATGTGACAGATTATATGTTGACAGTGCAGGAAAACAATCACTTTTTCACAGAAATATTTTGATAGAGTTTGGCTGGATTTATCTGACAATTTGGGAATATAGTTGCAAATGCATTGGTTTATTCAGAAAACAAACACTTTCTGTAGAGTAGGAGCCATGAGATCTCTATCACTGAGACTTGAGCTGTTAATGGAAGAATGATTCCAGGTCAGTGAATCAGCTGAGTTGTGCTAAAATAACTCCAGCATTTTACTTCTCCTGTGTCTTTACATCATAATTATATGTTAAAGAATGGACTTACGTGTGTGTAGCAGATAAAAACAGAATAGTATTGAATTGCTGTTTAAAAAGTAGAAAAGAAAGGCTTCTTTTTTTGTGTGTGTTGCATCAGAATTTCCGGAAGGTTATGTCAGCAGGTTAAATGAGCTGACAGATGGTGTAGGCACTCAGGGGCTTGGGCTGCAAACTGATTTCTTTGATATAGATATAATACTCACCCCTGTTGTTCTCCCATTACTTATTCTAATGGATGCTATAAAGTAGGTGCTATAGAAAAGATGTAATGTAAAATTTAACTATAATGTAACTCATTGCTTTAATTTGCAATTTGAAGGTGTAATGGTGGCTAGAGGACTCTTAGCAAATCCAGCTATGTTTGCAGGATATGAAGAAACACCTTTGAAGTGCATCCAGGATTGGGTTGACATTGCTCTTGAGCATGGAACTCCTTTTACATGTTTTCACCACCACTTAATGTACATGATGGAACGGATAACTTCAAAACAAGAAAAGAAAGTTTTTAACATTTTATCAAGTACCTCAGCAGTTCTAGATTACCTGGGTCATCATTATGGTGTGTGTAGCTGAAAGCATTTCAGTTGTATGCAAACTCGTACTTTGCAGTAGCTGATATATTGCTACTTGGGCTTCTACTGATTAAATCCATAACACAGTGTGGATATTTTCAATACAGCTTGATACTGAGGTTAGGCTGATAGTTTAGATTTTTAGTGTTTTTACATCAGCATATTTAATTGAAGAAATATTCCACATTCCACAAATGTGTAATTCTATTTGCATTGCATTACTGTACAGAGGATTGGCTGTTATGTGACTGCAGTGATTTAATTTATTTTTCACCAGACAGTTGCTTACAACAGTAAGCAAAACTAAGGCCTTTTTCTAGTGGAATTCCCTAAAATCAGGACTACTCATAAATAACAACAAAACTGTATGACCAAAAGAATACAGAGGGACCAATTACAGAAATATTTGCTTTAACTGACATAAGACATAAGATGTGCTTTTAAATTTTAGTAGAATTTTCCAGCTTAAAACTGTGAGACTTTGAAGCCCAGCGTTGTACCCTCTTAAATTAGATGTTTCTTTTGCAATCTAAAATCTTCTAAATTTATAACTCAGAAAAATTCTGCCTTTACTATAATGAAAGAAACCTGCAATATGTATAAGATGACAGAAGGAAGGAGAGAATAAAATGAAGAGAGTTTAAATCAAGTATAGACCTGTATGGATCTAGAATACAAGGCTTGAAAGTTCAGTGTAACCACATACAGTATTGGTTATCTTCTACATAATAATCCTATGAAAGATTAAAATGCAGTCATCTACCAAACCAGAACTTTATAGGCCAAAGAAAAGCTGACAGATTCTCTCAGCAGGACTCTTGCATCCTTTCTGCAGGCATGTTGCTTATCAAAGCATGACAGCCGTTTCACTTTGGATCTTTGTATAGGAGGAAAACAGTGAAAATCAGAACAAGACAATAACATTGCACACCAGCTGCATTTGTTCTGCAAGGGAAATTTCACAAGCCTGTGCAGTACAATTATTTGTAATCAAATAATTTGTTTCCTTCCTATGTTTACACAGAAATTCATAGAAGAAATTGCTTAGTTTTTTTAACTGGTGCTTTCACGCATATACAAATGGATGGTTCTAAATTTTCTAAATAAATTACTTGCTTTTGTACACGATTGTAATTTGTTTATTACAGTGTACACTGTGACAACCTGGGGAAGGGGGTGTTGCTTTTGATGCTATTCCCCTTATCTGTTGTTTAGATATCTACAGTCTTGCAGTATTTTTAATGCAGTGACCAAAAAGATTACCTTATTTTTCATAGAGAATGTGTTCTGGTTTAGGTATACAAATGAGTTAGAAAAGCGTGACCTGAGTCATCAAGTCTAGTTTGCTGTTTAGGACATTAAAGTTTATACATCTCCTCTGATATGGGTTGTATTTCCAGTTCATCCAACTATAGTGCAGTACTCAGTTCTCTTCAGTTCTGAAAATGCCTTGAGTCTTCTGCATCAAAATCAAAAACTACAAAATTGACTTGCATAAGAAAGGGATTCTTTAGAGTATCAACTAGGTCCTGTTTTAGTATTTACTTAAGATTTTATGATACAGCAAATCAGTCACCACACGGAGCAGAGGGGAAAAAAAAGAGATTCATTAGAATCAAAAACATAAAAGCAAGCTTTTTTTTTTTTTTTTTTTTTTAAGTGGGGTGGTGGTATTTTCGAGGACTTGAAATACCTGACCTATTTAGGAACTGAATACTTGATGATTTTGTAGGCAGCAGTTGTTCTGCCTGTGTGATATCAATCATAGAGATTTCTGCCTGAAGTACAAGACCTGGGTTGCAGTTAATATTGCTAGTAATTAAGGAGTGCTTGATCTGGCCAATTAAGTACCATAAAAGTCAATGGAAGTTTAGCATCCTGTTATGTGGTGAAATGAATGGCTGTCGGTTAATTTGCGTGCCTCCTTGTCAGTTTGTCAGAATCTGAACACATTTCATTGCTTTGACACAGGATAAATTGCAAAATTTGAGTTTTAAAGCCATACTTTGAACAGCCTACACTGTTTACAATACACGTTAAAGATATCCCCATGGCAGTTAAATAATTTACTTCCAGTTTTGCTTTAGAGTGCAGTTATATTTTTTATGAGCCTTTTGAACATGGGAAAACTGAGCCAGTTTAAAGCCAGCAGATACATTCCTTCCTTAGTTAAAGTATTTGTAGCATCACCAGGTCTTCCATTTTCTAACTAATTTTCAGTTTCCAAAAAGTTACTCCATTATAATTCTCCTCGGCTACCTCAGACCTCATTCCAGGTTGGTGAGAATGCTCAGCAGCAGCACTCGAAGCGCCCAGCAACTACTGCAGAGGGAGCTTTTCAGAGATCTTACGAAGCTCCTGGAGCGCCAGTGCAGACTCAGGCTCTCTGGCAGTGGGGATGTGCAAGTTTAGTCCTGTCAATATGCAGCTAGCCTACTGGAGAGCAGTCTGCAGTGCTAGTATGCAGCTCAGAAAAGGAAACTGCTCTGGATTTAAGGGAGAGAAAGTCTTTAATAACATTTTAATAGCTTCAATAAAGTATAGTAGCAGTAGACCAATAGCTAAAATATAAATATATATATATATTTATTATATATATATTATATATATATATATATATATATAAAATATTTATATAAATTATATATATATATATAACCAGAATATATTAAGAGGTTATGTTTTATCTATGAGTTTGATTACATATTTATGAAAACATGTTAGAAATACTTCTTAAAACCTAGGCTGCTTTCACAGAGTAGATTAGGTTGAAATGGCTGGTTATATTACTCTCCAATATTTGCTATGGATAAACAATTATTTGGGATGTAACCTTTCATCCAGACATTGCTTGGCAGCAACTGGGAACACATTAACACACAGGCACAGTCCCAAAGCCACAGACCTGGGAAATCTAAGTGCAAACATTTTCAGACTGAGAGCAGCTGCAGTCAGCTCTGCTGATAACTGTCGATGCAGGACTCCCTAACCATTTTACTTTCCGTGGATTTTTTACTACTATTCATGCTATTTAAACTACGTTCTTTTGATGTAATTTTTTGGGGACAGAATTCCCAAAGCAGCTCAGATAGTTGTGTCAAGAAAGCTGGTCATGCCCAGCTAAACCAGGTAACCCCTTCCCAAGCAGACAGGTACCTATTGGAGCTGCAGGCAAATCAGCTGAGCTGATTGCCCAGGGTGAAATTGCTGGATGTGACATGCAACAGCACGAGAAGCTAAAAAAAGCTGCAGATAGCCCTGGGAGGGGTGGCTGGATTTCGATGGTGGTTAAGTGGGAGTTGCATGAAAAACAGCTGAACGACAGGAATAACCGAAGAGTATTGGCAGTCCATTTGGGACTGGAAGCTTGCAGGGTTAATGGTGCCCAATAACCATGTCACTACTTCAGTAATACCATGCAAGGCCAAGATTAGCTAAGTAGTGATTTCAGAAATACTGAATGGGGGTATAGATTATATATCTGTATTACATATAGATAGGGAAAAACAGGGAAAAGAGATGAGGGGAGGGTTATTTGGGAGAAGTAAGGGGAGTTGCAAGTGGCTAAGATGGCTGAGAAATTATAGAATTGTAGAATGGCCTAAGTTGAAAAGGACCATAATGATCACCTAGTTTCATCCCCCTGCTATGTGCAGGGTCGCCAAACAGCAGACCAGGCTGCCCAGAGCCACATCTAATCTGGCTTTGAAGCGTCCAGGGATGGGGCATCCACAACCTCTTTGGGCAACCTGTTCCAGTAGCAGTGCATGGGCATACCATGCTTAGAACCTTGCAGTGCTGATGAAAAACACTGCACCCAACACAGGGCAGAAAAGAACTTTCTGAAGGAATGTGGTTTTACTCATGAGGTCCAAACAAGCCTTCTGGACATTGTATGAAACTTGTTTGGTAGATATTGTTGATATCTTTGTATGTGATGGAGTCATAGAATCATAGAATACCCCAAGTTGGAAGGGATCCGTAAGAATCATAGACTCCAACTTCTGGCTCTGCACAGCACCACCCAAAAACCAGACCCCACGTCTGAGAGTGTTGACCAGACTCTTGTTGAACTCCAGCAGCTCAGGCTGTGCCCACTGCCCAGCGCAGCCTGTTCCAGGGCCCAAGCACACTCTTATGAAGAACCCTCCCCTGATACCCAGCCTGACCGTCCCCTGCAGCGCGATGCTTCCGCGGGGCGGCACTTCGCCTGACTGTCAAAAACCTGTGAATGGGTCAGGCAGCGAAGTCAAGGCCTTGGTGTAACAAGCTCGAGACGCGGGGCGGTGGGCTCTTACAGCAGTCCGCGTCTAACCATTGCCTGAACGTACAAACACGTTGATTTTAACCGTTCTCAGCAGATAGATGCCCGCCTGCTCCAGCAGCGGAGGTCCCGCGGACACGCTGCCTGCCGCCCCGCAGTTACCAGTGGGAGCCCGCAGCGCCCTGGGGTGGGGCTGAGCGGTTGCCAGGACCAGCGCGGGCCGGCTGCCGTGGCACCACCTCCGCTCCCGGCCGTGTCACTCAGCTCCGTCCCGGCCCACATCCTGCCGGCAGCCCGCCCCGCCTCGCCGCCCGCTCCTCTTCCTCAGCGCCGGAGAGAAGGGCGGTTCTGCTGCCCGCCTTCCTGCTTGCCCCGGCCCGCTCGCTCGGGCGAGGCCGCGCTCCCAGCCCTTCCAGAGCGGCCCGCCGCCCCATCAGGCCCTGAAGCCGAGGAGGTTGCGAGGGCTGGGCTGCCGCGGGGGGGGGCGACCGGGGCGACCGAGGCCTCCCGGCTGCGCAGGAGGGAGCGAGGGCGACGGCGAGGGGGCTCCCGCCCCGCTGCGGGCGGTGGCGGAGGGCCGGCGGGGCTGCGTCGCCTCGGGGGGCGGTGGAGGAGGCCGGAGGCCGGGCGGGGCGGGCGCGGAGGGACCCCGTTCGGAAGTCGGGCGGGAGATCCCGAGCCGCAGCGCCAGTCGCGGCTGCCGCGTGGGTCCGGGCCCCGCCTGACCCCGCTTTGCCCGCAGGCCGCCGGGACGATGACTGTCCAGTGGACGGCGGTTGCCGCCTTCCTGTACGGCGAGGTGGGAGTGCTGCTCGTGCTGTGCCTGCCCTTCATCTCCCCGCTGAGGTAGGAGCTCGGGCCGTGCCGGCCTGCCCCGCTCGGGCTTCTCGAACCGTGTTCGTTCTTCTACATGTTTGTTGTTACGAACGTGGAGCTTTGGTGCATCTCGGGATAGGCGTGAGCTGCGGAATGCTGCTTGAGACCTGAACTGCCAAGGAGTCCCGGGCACCGGAGCCTGTTTTAAGGAGCCTTATGGGGTTTTCTTACACACTTTTAATTTACCTGTCCAACAGCTGGGCTTCCCGCAACGAGCCCTTCTCATCTTGCTTCACTGAGAGGGAATTGTCCCCTCTGCTCTCTGGGAGCAGCCGGCCTGAAGGAGGGCAGCTGGGAGCCTGCTGGGGAGCCGTTACCACGCGCTGATACGGGCTGTGCGCGGTGCTGTGGGTGCTGAGGCACGTTGGGCACCTGGAGCTCAAAATATGCAGCCTTTGTACGAGCTGTTAGAGGCTTGTTTAAAAACAAGGCTTAGTTGGATGCTGAAGATTTAGTCAGGGATGCTGACTGAACATCTCTGTATATGTATACAGGAATAAAATAGTTCTGCTGGAACGCGATACAAACGTTAAGTATAATCCTAACGTAAATGCCTGTAGTGACAGAAAGAAATACAACAGAGACAAAATTAATTGCTCCTGTTAGGAGAGCAGGCAAGGCCTGGCTTGGAGTTCTCTTCAGTTCCTTTCTTCTAAGTAGCTTTCCCAATTTGGTAATGCTGTTTTCATTCCTCTGAGGAAATACAGCTAACTTCTCTGCAGGAGGCACTGTTAAGGTTTCTTTCCAGAATATCAGTTGTTTTGTTTTTTTTTTTTTTTTAAAAAAAAAGCTTCTTAGAAGATTTGCTGCTGCTGTGGTGCTGTGTAAAGCTGTTAAGTGTTGGCTTTCTTCATCTTTAGATATTTTTAGAATGAAGAATGCAGGTTTTACCGTAACGTGCTAAGGAGCAAAACCTAAACCAAACCAAAACACTGCAGTGTGCAGTCAGAGTGTGATCACTTACACCTGTGGGAGAGTCCTGGCAATGGCTGAATCCCCTGCAGTCAGTGTCACAGCTTATGAGGAGTTCAGTGTTTCAGTACAGATTGCAGAGTTCCCACGTTTTCTGTGTTTCCAAGTCTAAGGTCCAACTGCCTGTAAGAGGGGAAAAGCATGATGGGAGCTGTAATCAGATTATTAACAACAATGGCTTATGTGAGGAAACAAGCTGCAAGACTTTGTTTAGGCTGATGACACATGCAGGGGATGTTGGCAGTATTGAAACAGGTTTCTCTTACGACATAGACAAGGCCAGGATCTGGTCTTTGAAGCTGAAAAGCAAATGCATAGTCTGTAGTGTTAAGGATAGATTTTTGTGTTCAGTTTGTAACATTCAGTCATTCTTTCAAACGAGGGTTTCTGAAAGAATGAAGTAGCGTATCTTTGTGACATGGTCAATTACCTTGTTAACAAAGCTGTCACAGGAATCCTCTAGAATTAAGGGCTGGATTTAGCCGTTGTGACAGTACCAGAGGGCAGCAGTTCTGCCTTACACATCTTGCTGGCCTTGAGAGCTGCTTCTGTCCTAAGGGTAACACATGCATAGTCAGAGATGTGAAACTGCAGCTCTTTGAAGTTCTGATTTCCTGAGATCTCAGGCTTCAAGCTAAGTTCCTGGAAACAAGTAAATTGTCAGTATAAAAGTGCAAGTATCCAAAAAGCCAAAGCTGTACTGACACTTGATTGTAACATAGTACTGGTGGCCAGAATTCTAATTTGGAAGAATTACATCTGTGTGATTTCTGCTGCCAAAGGCAGTACAGCATTAATAAATGTTAATGTTTCCTATGGAGGAAAAATAAGCATGAAAATACAGGAAGACTTTGCAGTAAAGAGATGTAATGTTTAGCATTAGTATGACTTGGCAGTATATTTGGTCTAAGGTACATACATCAAAAACATGGGGGATGAAGCATGGAGATTCACATGTAAGGAGTTAGCAAGGAGGTTTCATTAGAATTGTAACTTGGCTTAATAACAGTAAGCTTTTTGGTTGATGCAGACTACAGCTGTCTGCTGTAGAGAGTTTGGATTATACTGAATGGCATAAACAAGGCTTTTGCACACAGAATGATAAAATATTTAAAAAATTTAAAATATTTATTTCTTTTTAGTGCAGAGCATTGTTGGGGGTAATTACATTCTCGGTAGAAAACTGCTTTGTTAAAGGATGGATTTTAACAGTTGTTCGAAAATGTAAATAAACTCAACAAAAGTTGGAAAATCTACCTAATAGATCAGATGGTGACTAACATACCTGCGTTACCACCCTTATGGCATAAGTAGGTATTACTTCGCTGTAGCACCGATCAGTTCAGTAGCACTGATACTAACCTGCAGAATCAGATTCTAACCTGCAGCATAGAGAACTAGCTGAACTGTTGTTTTTGTTTTGGGGTTTGAAGTTATTTGTGCTGTAAGTGTAGATTCTCACAGCTTGCTCCACAAAATGATACTGAAGAGATGGTTGTTTAAAGAAAAGTAAGTGGTCTTCATCACCCTTACATCTCTTCCTGTCTGAGGTTGTTTGCTGCTTGACAAATTCATGCTCTTAAAAGATGTTATTGACAAAGTATAAACGTGTGACTTCTCAATTTTTTGTCATTTGCAAGTTAGACTGTAATAACAGTCCTACTTTATAATTATTCAGACTTATCAGTATGAAAGATGAGCCTTCAGAACGATGGTAGAAGCAGTCTTAATTCATGGAAGGTTGTTGGTTTGGGGTTTTTGTTGTTATATGATTATTTAAACAGCTGTTTAGAGACCTTTCTTAAGTCTCATATCAATAATGAGGCTCTGTTCTGTGAGGCTATTATACTTGTCTTCTAGTGTTTAATTATTTTGAATAACAGAATGTTGTTTTGCAGATGGCAGAAGATTTTTATGATTCCTCTATGGAGCAGAATGGCTGTCTTTTGGAACAAAATGTTCCTTACAATAATAGTTCTACTGATCATCTTGTTTCTTGGTAAGTGTTAAATAATTTTCTAATAAACTGGAAAAAAAATAGCTAGTATGTGGAGTTTGTGGCAGTTAATTGAAAAGATTTAAGCCTACTGTAACCCAGCTAATTTCTTTAGCTCCACTAGAATGGAAGAGAAGAGATCTGGTGCTGCATTCATGTCAGGAATTCAGATGCAGTGGCAATGTAGTAAATGAGGAGCAAAAATGGTTTGATCTAGGCTGCTGCTTGGTTTCGTTTTCTTACACAGGGTGTTTGTTACACAAGATCTCCGTTTGGCTGAACTGCTCAGCTTGCAGTAGATGGCGCTCTTTCTCTTGGCTGCTGTTAAAATAACGCACCAGAAGAAGATACCAAAGCACTGAGCTATTTGAGTACTTATGCTCAGCACAGATACAAAACGGCTGTTGACTACATTTGTTGGAGCCTGTGCTGGAATAAAGCTTTAGTGAAACTGGAGCTTGAATGATGACTGTCTGCGTGATTGTCTGTGCTGACTGATTTGTGTATGAAGTATTTCACTTATTTCTGTGGTAGAAATAGTTCTTTCCACGTGGATAGCAGGGAGTCATTTCCACTGCCTTATAGTTAAAGTGCTGTTTAATTCCTGACTGCTGCTGAAGGAAAGATGTGTATGAAGAAATCAGACTAAGTTGCAGCAACATATTCCTCATAATAACTGAAGTAGTGAAATGCAAATAGTTCATAGTCTCTCAAAGTAGATATTTCAATAAATGGCTGAAGATCAAATACTGATGAAGTTAATTTACTCTCTTTGAACTCTAATTGGAAGCTTTGATTAAAGCTTGCTTTATGAGTTGGTAGTGGTCACTGATTTTTGAGGAAAGCTAGATTTGGGATAAAGCAGTGAGAAGGTGCGTGCCCCATAGCATTAGATGATGGGTTACTGCAGGACTGGATTCTTCATAAATTATGGTATTTTGATTGGTCTTAGCCTATGATTCGCTATGTTGTTTGAAATTTCGCTTCAGATATTTTCCCCCCCTTTTTAAAAACAAACAAACTTAAGAACACTTTAAAAAAGAAACAGCTATAATTGATATTACTCATGTTTTTCTCTGGAGTTTATTTGTGTTTTGGGAAATGCAGCAGCAGTCTGACACACTTGGCCAACATGTGCTGCAAGAACTGATGATGTGTCATAAGTATATTTTTTTAATGTGTAAGAGGATATTATAGGTACTGCCCTGTTGTAGATTGTAAGACAAACTCTTGATTGGATTAGATTTTGCTTTTATGAGGATGTAAATCCCAACTGATTTGTCCTTCAAGAAGTTCTGACAGTTTATTGGCTGATCTTGAGAACTGTAAGGAGTATGTAGTGGATGAAATGGAGCTGAAAGTTGGTGAAAAGGTAATCAAAGGAGGCTGAGGTGTAGCTTAACTTTCTCTGTTTTCTTTGTGTCCAATACTGCATTGTTATAGCTTCTCTGTTTTGGCGTATGTTGCAGAAATGCTTTTTTGTATGCTGGTTCAAGCATAGAAAACAAGTACTAATACAGATGCTAATAAAATGTATGCTCATCTGGCAAATACCGGATGTGACGCAAATGCTTCAGAAGGTGTCTCATCTTTTTCCTTTAGTTCTCCATTTTTTTTACTGTTTGTCCACTGTCTGGGTTTTAATTCATGTTGTCAGCAGTGACTTTTCCATGCTGTCGCATCTCTGGTAAAGTTTGTACAATGTGTTGCTTTGGCCAGATTCCTGGTGTCTGGATGCAGATGTTGGAAATAACTGAGTGTGTTTTGGTCAATGATTTGGCACATCTCTGGAAATGTTATTGCTTCAGTGATTTATCAAGATCTATCTTTAAGCTTTATGGATAACATAACTGATTTCACTCTTTTGCGATCCAAATGTCCAAATAGATATTTCTAGTACTGTGTTTGGTTTATCATGAATGCATACCCAAGGATGCAACTAAGAACAATCTGTTTTTGTTTACAGATGCTGTTAGAGAAGTTAGAAAGTACTCAGCCATTCAGGTGAATGAGAAGGTTGCAAATGTCAATGCCAATGCCATTGATCATATTCAGATGAAACTCTTCCGGTCACAAAGAAACCTTTATATCTCAGGCTTTTCCTTGTTTCTGTGGCTGTAAGTATAACACCTTGAATTTCTATGTTGCACATATCTTACAGGAGCTATTGCACAAAGTAATGCAACTAAAATATTATCAGAAGACTGATTTTAAGAAACTAAAAGAAATAAATGTGAGCAAATTGGCTATGTGGCAGGTAAGATCAGGGGATGTAAAAAGGCACAAATGTTTGAATACTGGAAGGGTGTGTGAGCAGCCTTCTGGAGTGTTTAAGAAAACATGTATTTTGCAGACATTTCTTCAGGAAAAACTCATTTCCTTCATTATACTTTTGCTCTGTGTTTTGCTTTTTTGAACAACTAAAACTGGGATTATAAACTTCAAAAACTAAAGCACTATTAAAACAATCTTGATATGTTGCAAGCTGGTATTATTTCAACCTGCTGTGTTAAGAAGCAAAACTTGAATCTGACTTCAGCTATTATATCTAAAGCTTGTAGGTAGGAACCATAGGATAATTCTCTAGCTTTCAAGGAGAGTTTCAGATATTACTTCAGATTGAGCAAACACTTTATGGCAGCTGGCCTAGTAGGATATTATGACCTTAAACGTGTCCTTTTGAGGTTTCTTAAGTACAGCTAGTAGCACAGGATAACAGAAGGGACAACTTTGAACTGCCAGTAACAGCCAAGAGTACCTGCAGATCTTCTCAGCTGCACAAAGAGGATGTGGACTAATTGAACAGATGATGTGAATGAATAGGAAAATGGTCATCAGTTTTCCTAGTTTTACATTTTATGTGATGTTGAACAAAGAATGGTGGCCGTTTTCTCTCAGTGAGTTGCTTGTCACTTCCCAGATATAAAAGAGGAACACGAATAAGAGAATGCCTGGAACTTTAGAGGCCCATGATCGACTTGTCCCACCTGTATGGCTATCTTGATTGGTACCTGGACAGGTTTGAGGAGCACTGTGCATGAAGAGACTTCAAGGAAAATATCATACAAAACTGGAGTACAAACAAATGGAAAAAAAAAAAAAAAAGCAAAGTCATCTGTAGCCTTGCACAGTAGCAATAGGAATGCATCATCTTTATCAATGACATCGATGATGGAATCGAGTGCACCCTCAGCAAGTTTGCTGACGACACCAAGCTGAGTGGTGCGGTTGACATGGTAGAAGGAAGGGATGCCATTCAGAGGGACCTCGAGAGGCTAGAAAGGTGGGCCCGGGTGAACCTGATGAGGTTCAACACGGCAAAGTGCAGAGTTTTGCACTTGGGCCGGAGGAATCCCAGGCATCCCTACAGACTGGAAGGAGCAGTCCTTGAGAGCAGCCCTGTGGAGAAGGACCTGGGGGTCTTGATGGATGAAAAACTTAACATGAGCCAGCAGTGTGTCCTTGCGGCTCAGAAGGCAAATGGTATCCTGGGCTCCATCAAAAGAGGGGTGGCCAGCAGGGACAGGGAGGTGATTGTTCCCCTCTACTCTGCTCTTGTGAGGCCCCATCTGGAGTATTGTGTCCAAGTGTGGAGCCCCCAGTACAAGAAAGACAGGGAACTGTTGGAAAGGGTCCAGAGGAGGGCCACAAAGATGATCAGGGGACTGGAGCACCTCCCCTATGAGGACAGGCTGAAGGAGCTGGGCTTGTTCAGCCTGGAGAAAAGAAGGCTGCGGGGTGACCTCATTGCAGCCTTTCAGTACGTAAAGGGAGCCTACAAACAGGAGGGGAATCAGCTCTTTGAAAGGGTGAGTGACAGCAGGACAAGGGGAAATGGTTTTAAGCTGAGGGAAGGGAGATTTAGGTTGGATGTCAGGGGGAAGTTCTTTACTATGAGAGTGGTGAGGTTCTGGAACAGGCTGCCCAGAGAGGTTGTGGATGCCCCATCCCTGGAGGTGTTCAAGGCCAGATTGGATGGGGCCCTGGGCAGCCTGGTCTAGCATTAGATGGGAAGGTCGGTGGCCCTGCATGTGGCAGGGGGCTTGGAGATTCATGATCCTTGAGGTTCCCTTCCAACCCTGGCAATTCTGTGATTCTGTGATCATGTTCTTAATCTTCTTGCAGAAAGGTTAAGTAAATGTGCATAAACATGTCTGTGATCTCTGCTCCAAGAGAGGAATGGTTGTACTGTGTCCTGTACTAGAGCTAGAAGCTGGTCCCCCAGGGTTGTGTTCTCATTTAACTTTCAAGGAATAAAACCTGTCTGGTGACCTTAATAGATATAATTGTGGATAAAAATTCTATGCTTGAAGCATGCTGATGGGCTTTTGTGAAAGGCCAGCAGTCCCCAAAGATTTAGAAGACTCCAGTAGTAGCTAGAGCAAATGGTTTTTCTTAGTAGAGTTGTTTTGCTTGTGTTAATGGACAGTGGACAAGGCTCTCATGCTCCCCCTGCAAAAGCAGCACAAAAATGTGTACAACTTAGGAGACAAAAGAAGTATTCAGAAGTTTGTGCACAATTGCAGAACGTCCTGGGTTTGGCTGGGATAGAGTTAATTCACTCCCCAGTAGCTGGTCTGGTGCCATATTTTGGTTTTAGGGTAGAATAAAGTTGATAACACAGTGATGTTTTAATTCTTGCTGAGCAGTGGTTACGTGTAGTCAAGGACTTTTCTGCTTCTCATGCTTCCTTGCTAGGATAGATGTATACATTTTCTGTGCCTGCATTGAGATTACAGAGATACTGTGGGATAGCTTATGTGTCTGGATGCTGAAATGGATGGGGACAGGCAGGAAGCAGAGCAGGAAAGAAGAGGCATTCCATTTTGCAAAGGAGTTGGTAGGAATGCAAGAAGCCTTGCCTTCAAAGTGGTGATGAGCCATTCAGTAATATATGGTAAAGAGTAGAGGACAGAGCAAGACAGGTAATGTTATTAGGTATCTGCTGTAGATGGCTTCATCTGTGTTTTTCTTCAGCAGGCATTCCTTAAGCAGCTGCAAGACTGATAATTGCAAGTCCTGGTAGTTAAGAGGAAGAGAGTGGGAGTCATTCCTATTCCTTCTAGAAGGGCAGTAGGGGCAGGTATGGGCAATCCAGGAGATTTCTAGTTTCCATTATGTATTGAAGACAATTTCTTGGTACAATGGTTGATAGGAGAACTGAAAGAGGTGTTCTGATAGACTGTTGCTCACATGAAGATGATAGGAGCAGCTATTGATGCAGTGACTGTGAGGTTGTAGAGTTTGCATTCACAAAACAAGAATAATGGAATTGCAACCCTGGACTTCAGAAGAGCAGGTTCTGGCATATTTGAGGATCTTTTCAGCATTACCCAATGGTAGACTATCATAGAATACAGAGATTTGGGAGAGCTGATGGATTTTTTCAACGATGTCTTCCTTGGAGGAAAAGAACAGAGAATTCCAGTGCTCACAAAGTGAACTAAGCAAGGCAGAAGGCTGGGATGGATTAGCAGTGATATCCAGATTCGCGTGGGGTATGAAAAGAGAAGAAAATGAGGTGGGCTACCTAGGACAAGTACAGAAAACATTGCTTAATTATGCAGGGATAGCAACAGGAAAACTAAAGCTCAGCTGGAATTGAAACCAGAAAGGGATAAGGAAAGCTGAAGATTTAAAGGAAGCTAAAGTACACATAGGCCCACTGCTCAGTGGCACAAGGAACTGAATTACAAAGAATAATGGAAAGAATGAGCCATCGAGTATCTCATTACCAGCCTTATTTTGCTTTGTTTCTTGCTGATAAGGTCTGCTGTCTGGCCTCCCATTTTTTTTTTGAGCCTTGTGGGAGGTACAGCTAAGGAGAAGTTGAGCAAATTCAGTGGCTGGAAACAATCAGCACAGGTTTAATGAGAGATTGTCCCTGATCATTCCTGCTGCGTTCTTTGATTAGATCACTATCTGTGTGGATAAATGGCAGAGCACATAATGTCAGAGGCATTGCTAAAGTTATGCATGTAGTCTCTTTTGGTATCCTGATAGTCTAATGGGAGAAGGATGGCCTGGAGAAGTGGGGAAAAAAAGGTGTGTAGGACATTCACTGGGTCTTGGACTCAAAGGAATTTAATTGGTATTGGATATTCCAAGTGGTATCTCTCTGGGATTGCTTCTGCACCCACTAGCGTTTAATGACCTTGCTGCTGACTTCAGTGATGAGTTGAAGTGTGCTTCCAACAAATCTGCAGACTGTCAAAGTCTGAACCAGAGTGGTAGACATCTTGGAGAGCAGTGCTGCTATTCAGAAAGCTACACAGGCTGGAGGGATCAGCTGACAGAAACCTCATGTTGTCAAACAAAGGCAGATGGAAAGTACTACATCTGGTAGAATAACCACTTACAACATACAGGCTGGGGGCTAACTGGCAGGGTAAAAAGCAGCTTTGCAGAAAAAGACCTGGGAATCCTGGTGGACTGTCAATCATGTATTGCTGTAGTAGCAAGGGTGTAGCCAGCAGTTCAAGAGAAATGATTGTTTCTCCCTATCTGGTGCTTGTGGGACTACAGTTGCAGGACCATGCCTGATTTTGGCTCCCCTTTATGAAACATTGATACTGGTACCAAAAATGTCAGGCACTGAAACGTGACATAAGGTGAGGCCATGGTTGCTTGGCTTCAGCCTTAAAAACAGAAGTTGAGGTGGAGACTGTTTTGGTTTGTACAGCTATCTTGTGGGAGATCACTGAGAAGATGAAGCTAACTTTTCCTGTGGACCCACATCGGAACGTCAGAGAGCAACAGGCACAAACTGAAACCTTGAGCTTCTGATAAAAAGTAATTTTCTTCTGTTGAGTGTGGGCAAATGCTATGAGAACCCTGAAATTCTGCTGCATGTCCGTCTTTGGAGATGGTGAGAACTCAACTGGATGAGACAAGGCCCTGTGCAGTCTGCTCTACTTGCTTTGGGCAGGTCTTCAGACAGGATGACCTCTTCCAACCTATGTGATACAGTGATTCTGCTTTAGTCATGTTGTTTTAGTGACTTTTGGCTGCTGCATCTTGGAAAACAGTGACATGGAGCCTTAACTTTTTATTAAAACCAAAAAAAAAAAAAAGATGAGCTTTTGGCGTAAAAATTGGGGAGGCCTACCTTGTGAGTTAACAAGTTTATTAATATGCTTTCATAAAAAAATTATTCGGATTTTCAAGGTTTTTTTTAAAGCATCTTTATAGTCATATTCTAGGAATACTTTTAGTATTGCTTTTCCTTGATTCAAAGTGAGCGTGAGAGTTAAGAATAAATGTAGCAATATTTTATTGTAAGGCCTTTTATAAAGGACTTGTGTTGTTCTGTTGTGTTTTTTTTTTTAATTTTAAATCATACTCATTGCCATACATACTGCTTGGATCTTGTATTCAGAGATTGTGTTTGAAACACAGTAAGCATATTTCAGCCTTTAAGCAAGCAAGTCTCTGACCCCCTAATAGCTGTGGGTTTGGGGAGGAGAGGAAGATTCCTTTATCAGGTTAAAACAGATTTTCAATGATTTACGACCTTTTCAATTTTTTACATCACTGTTACTATCTTTGGACCTGGATTTTTGCCTTCAGGTGCTTTAAGTAGATGTTTTCACATATAATGCTGAAAGAGAGACAAAAGGGGTTGTTGTTTTTGTGTATTGGGTTTGTTTTGTTGATATTTTGTTGGGTATTTTTAATTTGTATTGTAAATTACTGTGCTGTTCACTGTGTTTCTTTACCAGTGTTTTGAGACGTACTATTACCCTTCTTACTCAGTTGGCAAAAGGCATGGCATCTCATGCAGCTCTGGAAATGCAAGTAAACGATGCGACCAAAGCAGCCAAAAAATACATGACTGAGAATGAGAGGCTACAGGAGGTATGTTTTAAACATTTCTAGTTATTTTCTTACGCACAAAGTAGTAGAAAATAATCTGGAGATGATCTGCTACTGTTTGTTTTTTTTTCCTGACGGGCAAGGAAGAATAATTTTCTTACCATGTGCAATTCGGAATACTGAATAGGAATTTCAATAGGAAACTACAGTAATCTGAGTAAATGAAGGAAGCTCTGTCTTTCCAGTACAAATTTTGTTGAAGTAGTGATACTCTTAAAGTATCTCTGAGTTTAACCTTAATAAAGTAGAGGATTTCAGGTCAGGCTGTGTAGATCAGGGCTGTGACTGTCCAGCACAGAGGAGCCTTCAAAACAGCTGTTCTGGTGCTGTTTCTTCTGAACAGGACTTGCTCCAGCGTTGAGTTGTCTTGTCTAGCTTTTTCAGTAGAGTACTGTATGAGTGGAGAAAATTAAGCTGTTGTTTGTTTGTTGTGGTTCAGTATACAATTGTATACAGAGAGGGAAGTCAACAAATGCCTGTCTAGATGTATGAAATCTTTTCTTGTCATTGGCTACTTCAGCTTCTGTTGGAAGAGAATGAACCATAAGCTAAATTACAGATATCCAAGATAGGAAGATTTATACAGCACTCTTAAATATGACATGTTGTCACAGTGGGTGTGTATAGCTTTTCTTCCACTCTTGTCTAGAGTTGTGTTTGTGGTGGCCAGCACTGTTTTCTTGGATTTTTTTGTAATAAATTTTTAGACAAAGAGAATATTCTCTAGGCAAAAGATACTAGAAAGATGCAAAACATACAGGTGTTTGAAATGTATTATGAAATAAAAATCACTGGAGCATATGTGACATATTTCCCAAGTATGAAATGATTCTAAAATCTTTGAGTCTGGTATTCTGTCTAAATGATCCAGATTCTCACCCATAGCCTTGGAACTTGTCTGTTTGCTGCATCCTGGTACACTTTTTCCTCAAATCCCTGCTGGGATTTGGCCAAAAGTCCTCTTTTTGTTCTGCTTTCACTCTTAAGTGTGTTTCCCAAGCAACACATTCTCTTAGCTGCTTGTAAGTGATAGCCAGAAACTGGAAACTGCATTCCTGTCCGTTTCTATTTGTGTTTTTGGTTTCATGATTTGCAAAAGCAGTGGTATCCACAGTTACAACCACCATGCTGTAGCTGGGTCTCCATTGTGCTGGAAATGTTGAGAATTTCATTGGGTTTTTGTTTTGTTTTAATAACCTCATATGGTGAAAGTTCCTCTGTGGCTTGGCCCTCTGCATTTGTGTTCATTTACAAATGTGCTTTATTCTGCCATCAGAGAGAAGTATGAGCAGTTACACGTAAGGCACTCTGGCTTTGAGTGTAAATACTGCACAGCCTAGTTCATTAGGTTTGTGCTATATCCTTTTTAGAAGTTCCATGAAGCACAGGACTTGAGACAAAAGTTTGTAGAAATAACTGTTTTAGTAGAAGGAGGTGAGAACAAAGTACAGAAGGCAATATGAGGCCTCGTAATAAATTGGCTATAGTTCTGTTATGGGCAGTCAAATGGAATCCCTTGGAGGAGTGACAACTATTTTGTTGCCATTTTGGTAACAAAGATGATGCTTGGTTAGCTACTGGAAGCAGTATGAGCAAAGAATCTAATTAGGGAGACATAATCCTTAATATACATACATAATCCTTAATGTATAATACTTCAAGGAATTGCTGTTGGTGATTTACTGATAAGAGCATACAGAAGTATAGTAGTGCTAACGTTTTGAGCGTACAGGAAGTATACTGCTCTTGTGTCTAATATTTACAGGGCTTTTCTTGAATCCTTTCCTAGTTGTTACTTGAATTGCAGAGGAAATCTGTTCTGGGTCTCAAGGTATTCTGAAGATCAAAACAGTAGCTATGAACCTGTGATGGATTTGTGATGTATAAAACAGGATAACAATTATTTAGAACAAATTGCATATAAGCATGACAGTGTCCTGTCATGGGCATTCCTGGTATGTCTTTTCATAAAGCCTTTTATAACACAGAAGTTGCAGAGATACCACCTACTTTTACCTGGGAGATGATGACATACCTGTGCATACATACAAAACAAGGCTTGATATCAGCTTTAAATACTGAACAATTTTTCTTCCATTTTTCTCCTTTCTTATTTGTTCTTTTATTTCCCTGGTATGACTGGGTATCTGCCTGTTACATTGACATTTGATAAAACTTGTCACTTTGCAAGATCAAGGCTGACTTTCTCTGGTAGTTTGACATTGCTATTCAACTAATTTAACCAAAATTAATGGCAGCATCTGTGGTTTCTAATAGGCCCTGAATGAAAAAGGAAGTGGTGAAAATAAAGAGGCGGTGGATACAACTAATGGAAAATTGAGGAAGGAAATTGGACAGTTGAAAGCAGAGTTAGAGAAGACATCAAATGGTAAATATTGGGTAGAACTTTTTTGGGGAATAAAGAAAAAATCTTTTCAACACTAGAGGTCAAAAATTTATTCTTGGTATTACATTAACTATAAAGCACATAAGAACACTTGGTTTGGGATTTCTTTACTTGGTTTGGGATTTCTTTACGTTTGATAAGGGACTGGAAAAATACACCATCACCACCACCATGTTATAGCAGATGTTTTCTTTATGAAAATGTTAGTGTTATGATTTGAGCACCTTAGTTAAATTGGAATTTAAAAAAAATGGAACTGATACATTTTAATGGTGTTGACTTATCCCCTAGATCTCATTGGTGGGGATACAGAATAAATTGCAAGTTTCTGCAGGCATCAGACTGATCTTTCATGTCATATAACGACTAATCTCTATATATAAAATGGGGAAATACATGATTGAGGGCTTTTTTGTATGAAGCAGGTTTTAAACCAGGTTGCAGGAAAGTCTAACTGCTATTTTAAGTACACGTATCTCATGCAGCAGAGGTGTTAGCTTTTTTTTTTTAATCCTTTTCAAGTTTAATAGGAAACATTTCTTGCAATTTATATCGTGACGCATATTAGGAGCTTCCGTGTGTAGGGTTTAGCTTGTCAGAGCTGCTTTCATGGCAGTCCAAGTTGAAACAGAGCAGATTTTACCTGTTTAGTTCTGTCTTGTTTGGATTTGTCTAGGTTTATGAACATCACTCATCTGAAATTAGTGTTTTTGAGATAACACTGCCTGCTATCTTGAAAGTATTAATCAGATACACAGGCTATTACAAAACACAGGTTTTCATGGTACCAGATACCACATTGTCATCAAAACAGAGTGCTGCTTTCATAGTGCATGGTGCTGCTACAAAGCAAAAATAGCAACGCCAAATATTTTATGAAATCCTTCCTGTTGTCCACGGGGAGGGCAAAGAGAACAGAACAGCTGTTTTCAGCTGGGCTTGAAGCAGCAAGAATCTCTAAGCAGAAGGTCTTATTAATTCACATTCCCAGGCAGGTTTGACTGTGGGTTTTCCCTCTCCTGCTGTTTTCTTAAAGAAATGTAGGAAAGCTGCCTTTGAAGTGACAGGATCAATGAAAAATATAAATGCATATGTTTTCTTTAGACTAACTGATGGTATGTAACACTAATATAACGTAAGCTTTTCAGTCGGTAGCTCTTGAGAAAGTGGAAAAATAAATACATTTACCACATGCTGCTTCAGCTGCTTTCTCTCTGCAGGCTATTGTCTACCTAAAAGATATATAAGTGAAGGCATGCTTGAGTCTTTGTTGGGGGGAGAAAAGTAGGGGAGAGGATCTTAATGAATCAGGAAATATTTACAGCCCTCCTCCAGTTGCCACCCCCTTTTGTAGCCAAAACCTCAAACAGAAAATCCCATGGTTACCTTAATTGCCATCAGCTAGATGGTGTGGGAGTACGTCTATCTTAGGTGTATATGAAAGCTTACAAACCTTATATTGAGGAAACTGATATCCAACAAACTAGAAGTACTTGATAATAAACACTAAACACATCTGTAGACACAGCTTTCTATGGGGCGTTAGTCTGCATGTGAATTGAACTTACTGCTTTCTTTTGAAACTTCTCCAGCTGAGCAGGTAAATGTTGAGTTTTATGCTCACTAAATGTGAGAAATGTCCTACATAAAATCAAAGTTGGGATTGTTAAAAAGAAGTAAAACAAGCTTTTCAATTTTTTGCATGCTGTTGAGCATGACTAAAACATACCCTTTCCTTTGTGTCCACAAAGTCCAGTTCCTGAAGTTCTGGGGACACTTGAGGAGGAGGAAGAGATTAAGAATGTAGGTGGTACCTAGTTTTGAAACAGCACAAAACTAATTTAAAAACCAAAAACAACAAGAAAAAAACTTCCTTTTTTCCTGCCATAACATCAGTAAGAGTCAGAAATCTGGGTTTTTCATTCAGTAGTTTCAAATATCCATTTGTCTGGTTTGGTGTATTTGTAAGCCTGTGTATGTATGGTGCTAGGATGATTCACTGCTTTAACCACAAGATAAGTCCTAAAGTAAAGTTTGCAACTTAATGTGTTCTGGACAGCTGGAGATGAGAAGTAAAAGTACAAGGCAGAGAGACTGAGCAGTGGAGTTACTAAATTCTGAAGGAAGATTGGAATCAGCTGTCAAAGATTTTGGCCAGTTTTGTTATATTTTCAAACTTAATTTTCTTATCCCCACTGAGGCCTTTCTTTTTCTCTTCAAAGTGAAGGAAAAGGGGGCAGTTTTTGTCTCCTTTATTGCAGACCCACATACTGGTGGCTTTATAGGCACCCAGCAGTGGGGCCAGCACTTTAGAACCTAAATCCATTTTTAGCATACTTAGACATGTAATGACTTGACTTCCTACAAACTTTGAGAAGGTGTTTTACTGATACGTGTCTGCTACAGAAAGCATCTCATGGATATCTAGAAGTGAGTAATGCTAGCACTGTTCAGTGCAGAGGTGAACAGAGGTGAATTTTTCCTGCTACGCATTAGCTAAATTTCTAACAAAACCTTGACTGAGATAGTTGAAAGCTGTTTGTAGCTGCTGATGTCAACCCTATGGGATTTTTCTGGGGAAGGGAAAGATGATGCAATATTGGACAGTATTAGGCAACTATACTGTGCATTTTGTTTTTATTGGTAAGTTGTGACATTACTGTAATGTTCACGTATCCAAAATGCTAATTGTGACAAATGTAGCCCATGTGAGTATTGGTGTGTTGCTTTGTTTCATTTGGATAGTACTGAAATTGATCCAAAAAGATAAAATAAACCATCACCAATAGAAGATGAGGATGGAATCAAGATAAGCTTCACAAAGCAGCTATCCTGACAGCTGTCCTTTGACTGAAGTCATGAATGGGACTTTGCATTAACTTTTTTTTCTCACAGCTGTAGGAGTGCTCATGTGAAATGCCTGTTTGTAACTGTCAGGACCCTTTGGGCAGGAGGAAGACTTCTGCAATGCTGTATTATTTCAGTTTTTTGCTATCTCAGGTCATCTTTTTGGTGATGTTGTCCTATTGTATGGTAAAGGCTTCCACTTTATTTACACAACAGAAATTCATACAGAACAACTGGTATTGATTTGAACTTGCAGTGGAACAGACCTGATGACAGAATCTTGACCAGTTTGTTGCCGTTAGGGTTTCACTCATTTAGGTACTATTGAACTTCAACTATTTCCTGAAAAAATACTCTTTCTTTATATGCATTGTTGTTCCAAACATACAATGAGGGCAGGAGAAAATTCTGATAAAACTTCTGTGCATCCTTGAATGAGGTCTGTTTTGTGCACAGAATGTGTCACAGGTACTTCTACTTCTTGGTTGCACTGCGCTGTAGGAGACAGAAGAGAGCAAGTGTGTGTGTGTGGACATACAGTTTTTAAACTATTCTAGAAAATATGCATGTAAAGACCTACAGCATGAAGGTTGTTGGAAGGATAGAAGTCATTAATATACACACTGTGAATACAGCTCATGGAACTTGTTGCCACTGGTGTGGATTCAGCTTGGTCTTTGTGTTGTCAGGCAGGCTAGTGACATATATGAGAATAGCAGATGTGCTGAGTTTTCACTGAAGTACCACTCAAGTTCTTATAAACAAACAAACAAAGAAATCACCCTTTGTCAGCTTTCCTTTGTAAGGTGGGAAGAGGAGATATGGGGCAGTGAACTGAATTGGCTGTGGTCACCTTTTATTGAGGTGGTGGCAGAGGAAGGCTTAGGAACAAAGTCTGTCTTAATTTTACCTTTTACAACCATGAAATTGTAACTTTGAGAGCCATTTTGTACTGTCACATCAAGAAATATTTGTATCTGATGACTCAAAAGGATGGTACTGTATACAACAAGCATAGTTTTCTTTATGCAAAGACTTAGTGACTATTTCTCTCTCCAGTCACATTAACATAGGAGCAGCATCTCTCACTTCCACCATCTCACGCATTTCCTTGGTAGGAACAATCTGCTGTCACGTTTTGCTTGCTGCCAGTCCAGCTGCTCTGGCTCCTGTGAGGCAAATCAACAGGTCAGGTGGAAGCTGGAAATAATAACTGGCTGTATTATGCAAACAAAGCATTCTCTGTTTTATAGTGGTTGGGTGTTCCTCTGATGTGATCCATATGACAGACAGAATACCTGATCATTGATACAGCTGTAGTGCAGCATTCATGTCTCGGCAAAATAGCGGAGCAGCTATGTATGCAGAGCTTGACGAAAAGACACCCAGAGAAGTTGACATGATGGAGAATTCATGTTGTCAAAGACATGATGCTCCATTCTATTGTGTCCACAAAGTCTAGTCCCTGAAGTTACAGGGATGCTTGAGGAGGAGGAGATTAAGAATGTAGGTGGGCTACATTAAGAATGTCACCCAGCAGGCTGGCTTTCTTATCCATAGCCAACACAGGTGGAAAGGACAATCTGCTCTTTGCTCTTTCTTCTTCTGGGGTTAGGTGAGTTGTTCCTGTCACACATCTGTTTTGGTCAAAACATTGAAACAATGTACTGGCTTGTTTGTTTTCTTGATTTGCAGATATTTTTAGACGTTTTGTTCACGCTTTAATGATAGTTGTTTTTGGTTGCAACTAAAGTACTATTCTGCTGCTTATAAAAAGCTGAATAGCTTTAGGTCAGTAATTGTCCTCTTCAGAAACTGAATATTTTTACAGTAACTGGACAAAAATAATTTCAAAGGCAGATTCCTTAGTAAGTGACAAGAGAGTGGTCAGGCACTGGAATGGCCTGCCAAGGGAGGTGGTGGAGCCGCCATCTCTGGCAGTGTTCAAAAGGCATCTGGACGAGGAGCTGCGAGATCTGGTTCAGTAGCTTGTGGTAGCAGTGGCAGTGTGAAGATGGTTGGACTAGATGATCTTATAGGTCGTTTCCATCCTTGTGATTCTATGATTCTATAATGTAGCAGAGGAGAAATTCTGTATGGATGTGCTTTTTGCTTACAGCTTGAAAATCAGAATCTTAACAATTTGTCACGTTCACTACAGAGTGATTTCTAAATTTTACTATCGATACTTTAAATAGTAGCAAGAAAAGAGAGAAGATTAAAATAGAGTAAATACAGCACAATTTTTACTTGCTGGATATGTGGAAATCATGGTTAATTCCAAATACTGAGATCTTTAGAAAAAGGTTTTTGCATTGATGACATCAAGACTGCATTAAAGGGATATGTATGCAAGGTGAGGTGAAAGCAGTGATGTGAGGCTACAGAATTAATTTCTGACCACAATAGAATCAATAAGCTTAAATGTAATTAACTTTGGTAGACCAGAATTTCAGGTAAGTGAAATAATATTATTGGAAGAACTCTGTGGATTTTTCTTTTTTCTTTTTTTTAATCTAAACAGTAAATTAAAAAACAAACAAGCAAAAAGACAGAGGAAGGGAGTCGTCTTTTTTTGCATATGAAAAAGTGGTCAGATCTGTGTCCTGATGTCTCGGGAACAAAAGTAAGCTCCCAGTGTGAAACATGGTTCATACTGAAGTGCTTGTGTGGTGCTCACAGAAAGCACGTCTAATTCTTCATCTTTTGAGAACAGTGTCTCAGAGAAGTGCTGCACTGTCTGGGAGGTCTCTGGGAAAGAGCAGTCTGTTTTCAGGCAGCTCATTGGCAAAGGATCATGCACATTGTTGGAGAAAGGAAAATAGCTATATTTAAAGATGCAGATCTCAGTGGTATGAATAAAAGGAGGATTGAGCTGCTATGTGAGGCAGCTTTATCAGTCATTAACAATGTTTCTCTGCTGTAGCATAAGTAAACCCAGTATTAGGGTATGCCTGTGCTACAGCAAAAAAAAAAAAACCATATACAGATGAGATGCCTACAGCAAAAGAGCATGATATCTGAGTGACCTTACTGGATGCTCACTAACAGTTTAGGAGTAACGGCTTTGTGAAACTTGGTGCTGGTTTACCCCCTGTTGTAAATGAGCCCCTGTGGCAGACTTGCAGCATAGACTTACTCTCAGCTTATTTCTTTTGAAATAGGGAGTGGGTAAATACATGTATTTTTTCTGATGGTAAAAGCCTTTTCATGGTTGTCTGTCCCTCCCCACCCTCATTTCTGCTTTCTCATCCTTAAAGTGATGGTTCTAATGAATGAACTCCTGCATGGTAAAATATGAGAGTCTATGCTCCTGTAATAATGTAATATTTCGCCTCCTTTCACCGTATTTGACAGACATCCTTGGTTACTTTGCCAAAATTTTGCACAGTGTTTGAATGTCGTCTTCCTTTTAAGATAGCTTTTGGAGTTCTGGTGTTTTGTTTTCCTGGAATTGTCTCCTGCAGTATGGAGGAGACTAAAGTCTCATCATTTTCTCATTCCACTCAAAAGTTTACTGGTTTTGCCCTTACCTTTCATACAGCCCCACTGTGCTCCTTTTTTTGCCATTTGTGAATATAAGTCATTTTCCTTCTCTTCCCTGTCCTCATCTGTTCCTGTGTCCTTCTGGGATGCTCCATTCTAAATTTCAGCTTTCACAAGGAAGGGCCATCAACTATAGTGGATCGCTAATACATAAGCAGAGCTCCAAAGTACAGCAGTACAGTTAATGATTGAAACACAAATCCTGATATTTTACAGCTCTCCACAAGGCAAATAATGAAGTGGCAGCAGTTAAAAAGCAGTCTGAAGGCCTTAAAAGAGAATACGACCGTCTGATGAAAGAGTACGAACGACTTCAGGTGAGTGGTTCTGGCTTAGTGTGTAAGCCCAGTGTTCTGAAGTGTGCAGCATAATTCTGTTTGTTAGCTATTTACTGTGCAAAACCTTTAGTACAGCGTGAAGTTTAAATGGGAAGCATTCCTTGAACTTCATTAAAAAAAAAAAAAGAAGAAGAAGAATAAATTTTGTCTTGAAAAAACTGGATGGCAAAGCTATTAGCATTTTCTTCTTTGCTCTTCAGGTCATCAACAGACTCTATTTTAATGTCTCTTGAGAGCTAAGGCTCAGTTTTGGACCAGAATGAAGCTTCTGAGAAAATGATAGCAGTGTAGTGTGTGTGGTGTATACATAGTTTTTAGGTGTCATTTTATTTTGTTTGTTCTTTAAACATGCTTTTGCAACAGTGGATTATAAATGTTGCAATGCTGTAACAATACAAGAAGGAAAAAACTGAAACCGCCTAGGCTAAGAACAGGCAAATAAAAAAATTCAAACTGAAGTACAAAATAGAAAAAGAAGTTTAGCGAGCTAAAACTTGATTAGCTGTTTGATCAGGTTTGCATATGTGCATGGCAGTAGTATCTGTAATGTATACGGTAATTATTTCAGGTAGAACTGGGAGCCCTGCTTGTTCTTTTTGTCTGAGAGGTGTTCGTTTATTTCATGCTGAACATCTGCCTGACCCTGTTAGTTTGGGTTGAAATCGATCAATAAATGTGAGTGTTAGTCTGTTTACAGATAGTGGCCTTGAGAGAAAAATCATTGATGTTAAAATTCTGGTGACCACTTTGCAAGAGGAATGGTTTGGTTTGCTGGTTGTGTATTAAGAAATTGGTCGATCAAATTGCAAATTTGAGCTGATTATAATTCGGTATTGTGTAAAGCTGCTTACTAATTTCCCTGCCTCATCCTGTCCTTCTTTAGAGACTACTGCATCAGTTTGTGTTCCAAAGTTGAGACCACCATCTGTGTGGTGTCTTTATCATGAGCAGTAGGAGGTCTGCTGCATTTCTAACAGTTTTATGGTCTGGTGTGCACATCCTTACAGTTTTGAGTTTACCTCGGACTAGAGAGTAGAGAAAGTACTGAGTGCGCAGTAGATGCAACTGATTTATCCCTAAAAGTTATTAGTAGAAAGCAATCACTGCTTGGTTTCCTGCACAGTTCAACTATAACGTGATCAGAGGAGAAGCAGGCTACCTGGCTGCTAATATAGTGTGATCAGAAGCACACATTATGTGGGGATGGTATTCATGGGACTACAGCTTTGAAGGGTGTGTAGTGAACAAAGCAGATACAGCTGCAAGAGGGCAAAACAGTGCATCTGCCATCATGTCTTCCCAAACGTAAAATGCTATTTTTATTCTATTTTCAGAATGCTTCAAGTGAAGCAGAAGACAAGAAAGACCTGTAAGTGTGCGTCAGGTGGACAGCATTGGTATAATTGTTTCAGTGTGAAAAGCCTCATGCTGCTTAGGCTCCTGATGTGCATCTGAAACAAAGCTTGATTTTTCTGAGAAGCACATGCACTGCTGGTCACAATCCAGATTCCACTCATGTATCTTGGTTGCCAATATATTATTTGTTTGAAATAAATTGTTAAGTGGCTTACCAGGTCTGCCATGGAGTTCGTTGCTGCCCTTGAGAGGAAAAACATGAAAACCTTCCAGTTCACCTGGAGCAACCAATCTCCCAGCTCTCACCTTCCAAAATGGTAAAAATTAGGGCACCATTTACTTGTAACATTTGAGTGGGATTGTATGTCATGCTGTTTGATAAAAAAAACAACCACCTAAACAAACATCATTTGCAACACCTTATTGGAATCTTCAAAAGTACATTTACCAGTGGACTGAAACTTTTCATCAGTTGTTCTCTTTCCATGGAAAACTGAATGACAATCAATCTAAAGAAAGTTACTAAATAAAAGAAAGTATTTTTAAATCCATCCTGCTAGCTTCTGACTTCCACTTAGCTGCATGGATGAGCATATTTTTAACAAATGATATTTTGCATTACTCTGGCTTATTTTTCTTCAATTTATGGGGTTACATCAGTTCTCATAAGCAAAGTTTTGAACTGGTTGTTGTTAATATTCTGTATTTTTACACTGTTTACACATGCTTACTCAGTACATGCCACCTAACTGCTTTTGCCTTGCTAAAAATTCTTCTAAAATGTCGGAGGGTAGTTGTGTTGGTTTGATTTTTTTGTTTTATTTTCATGAATACAATACCTCAGAATAAATGTGCACTGTTCTGCATAAGCCCTCTTTGGCATTCTGAAAGTTATTTTGAGTTTTTTTTTGTTAGTTGGTTCCAGTTTGTATTCCAAAGTTGGATATGTTTGTTATATTAAAGAGATTGCTGAAGTTTGTGAGTGTGAGTTTATTCATGTAAATCTCACCCAATGTGCTGTCTTACCAGAGCTATGTACATATGTCCATACACAAAGAACAAAATGCACTTCTAGCTTGGTGATACTGAGCTTCTGAAAACAAGGCCACCTTCTTCATAGCAGTAATTTGGATTGCTCTGGAAATAGAATTTTAAAATAGCATGTTGAGTACTTCAAAGCATATCATCGTAGCATATTGAGTAAGGGTGTTTAAAAAAAAAAAATGAAATAGTTCATCCTTGTAGATGTAGTATAGGAAGTACTCAGAGAGCTTCTGAGAGATGGTAGATTTGCTTGTTTCAGAACTTTCCAGGTTTGAAGTAGCACCTCACCTTTCCCCAATTTTTGGTGGTGTCATTAGATGTTTATATATATATATTTCAATCGTTCTGTAATATTTAACATAATGTCATCCTAATTTTGCATTCTGATCCGAAGACTGTGGTTGGAAGCCTGGGAAGTGATGCTGCTTCATCCCAGGCTTCTGGATATTAAAGACTAATGTTTGTGGATCTATCAGTTCTTTCTAGGATCTACAGTAAATTGTCTTGTATGCTTTAAATACTCTCCCTCTCCCTATGTGTATATATATACACACAGTATTATACTTTCTATATAAGGATAATGTGGGTGTGTATGTATATATATATATAAAAGCAAGTGTGGCTTTGAAGAACAGAACTACCACTATCCACCCCCAAATATCACCTGCTTTTTTTAGATTGAAAACAATAGCAAGCAGTACTTGTTTTGCTATTTATTGTTATCTACTCACTGAAATTCAGTTTCTTCCTGTATTATAAGTAGATGATAATATAAATGAAAGACATCGTGAAGTGTACTCTTTGTCTATAATTATCTTAGAGTAATGTGGAACAAAATGGTTATGCTTGCACTGATGTTATCAATACTTTACCTTGAGTAGGAAGATCAGATGCTTCACCATTCTTGCTGTAGGGCATTATTGGAGTTTAGAGGCATGCATAATGGTATGTATGACTTTCATAGAAGCTGAAGATCATGCATAGTATTTCTAAACATGCATTCAGCACATGATACTCATACTACCCTCTGTAATTATGCCACCTACCTCAGCCTGGCACTTCCTACTTCCTAATTGGAAGATAGTGATTTGCCCAATGAGAGAGTGAAGAGGCAGTTGTTAGGGGGGGAAAAAAAGGAACAAAACCTTTGCACGTCAGGATTAGGCATTGATTAAAGCCCCAGACCTTCTACTTTGTCTTTGGTCATTTATTCTGCCATGTCCATTAGTGGTATAGTTTTATCAGATTTCCCCAATAGGAAATAGTAGAATGGTGGTCATCTTTCTTGAGTGGTCGTATGCATTTGACTAAGTTGGGTAACACGCTCAGTTCTAACTCATCCCAGCTTTGTTACATAAAAATGTTCTGTTATTCCAGCAGGAATTATTTTGTATTATTGGCTTTGTAGAACATCCTTCCAAGAAACAATTGAAACATACTTTTCTTTTATAAAACTAGATGCGGAGGTAATATATCTGGAAATAACAGCAGAAGGTAAGTCTTTCAGCAGTTTGCCTCTGTGTTGTTTCAAAATATTTCATACATGTTCAGAACCTGTGGGAATTTGGATCAATCAATTTGATGTAAAATTTTCTAGTCAGTAATATTGTCAGTTATGGGTCATATACTGGGAAAAAGTAAACCAAACTTGTACTTTTTTTACTCTCAACCTTTAGGCAGTTTGCTCCAAGGTATCTGTGTTTGCCTGTTTTGTAGGAAGGAGTTAACAAAGATCTCTGCTAATGCTGATTGAATCAAACTACTTCTGTGTTCATGAGATTTTTTTTTTACTTAACTCCTTTTTTTTTCTGCTGAGTCAAGAAAGCAGTGAGGTCATGGTGGGTGCCTGAGAGCTGACCTGAATATTAATAGACTTAACTCTGCTTTTCCCTTAAGGAATGCATTCAGAGTTAACCAGAGTGTTTTTCCTTTTTTCCATCTTTTTGCAACAAATATCCGCTCGTGTACCTTATCTAGAAACATGAAACATATAGAGTCTTTCCTGAAAATGTATCTTTGTGTTAGCTGTACTTGCTGAAACAAGTACCAGCTACATGTCCCCACTGAAGAAAAACTGCTTTCAGAGCTTGTTCTGAAAGGTGATAATTGATTTTGCTCAGCATTGAAAATAACATTTGTATTTCCAAACATGAAGTTATTACAGAACTATTACACAACTGTCTCAGTTCTCAAATGTTCCTTGAAACACCACATTTACTTTTTAAATGACAATGAAAAATCAGTTTTCAGTTATATCCTTCCAGTCCTGCAGTGCTCTGTGCTGAGGATTGCTGCATATGTTAATTGAATAAGGCCTAAAAACATATTTCTGGAACTGAGCATCTCCAATTCAGACAGAACATGGAATGTTTTGTTTTCTGTGATAAAATGTGATACTTTGATTTCTCTCTTAAGAATTTTGCAAATAGAACCAAGGTACGTTGTGAGAAAAATGAGAGTCCCTCTGATTTTGTGTCCATCAGCCTGAAATACAGTTGTGATCCATAGAAAAACCCCACTGTCAAGTCTGTCCTAAAAGAACATCGCTATTCCACCTCTTGGAGGAGGAAAGTGCTGCGATTCTAAAGGATGGTTCTTTCTATGCCAGTGGATTCCCTTCAAAGCACTGAGATGGTCTTACTCTACACCAACACAACCAGGTTGGGGATATCCAGATTCCCAAATACACTGAGTGGGTGCGCTGAGGTTTGGGAAGTGGGAGCCTAAGCCATGTGTGGTATAGGGGGGAATTTGATACTAGAGCTAGCATGTCTATTGGAGGTGAGGAGACACCAAGCATCTCTCAAATCTCTGATCAGGAAGTTGGACACTGATTGTAGCTGTAATAAAAACGTCTGCAGGATTTGGGTTCATAGTTTAAATCCTTTCCTCTGTTCGGCTGCTGGAGATCAGGCTGTCTGTCTAACTGGGTTTATTCTTTGTGTTTTCAACAAAATCAGAAGAGGCAGAACTTCTGGTGATAATCATGTTTTGTGAGAGAGCTTAATAGCTGCTCACCTGAAAAGTGAGGCCGTGTTCAGTGTCTCTCTTAGCCTGAAGTTCAAACCCTTGTTCCTGTGACTATGGAAGAAACTCTAGACTGGCCAGCAAGGCACTAACCTACTCATTCTCTTCTGAGTTTAAGATGTACAGAGAAGACCTGGTGCAGTGAGTAAAAGGGACACTTACTCTTGGTCAGTAAGGGCAAAATCTTAGGCTTTGATTCTTCTCTACACATGGGTTGGGCATTTTGAGTTATGGACTCAAGGGAACAGACCATATAGCAGTGTCATAAGCAGAGCCTTGGCTGTGCATCCATCCTTGTCTTGACATACCAAATACAGGATCACAGAATCATAGAATGCTTTGGGTCAGAAGGGACTATCAAGATCTAGTTCCAAGCCCCGTGCTATAGGCAGAAACACCTCTCACTAGACTAAGATGAACAAGATTATTTCGGAAAGAGTAGCAAATAAAAAGGGGAACAAAAGGGTTTAGAAAACTTAGACTTCAAGCTAAGGGGAAAAGAAAAAAAAAAAAAAAAAAAAAAAAAAGGAAGAAAAACACTCTGAAGTTGTAAAAGGAAGCGAACATCCTGTGGTGTTTCATTCCTTATCATCTTCCTCAATTTGTTATGTTTTCAAACATGGGTAAGTACATTGTGTTTCACAGATGGTAATTTTTTCTTGAAGTCTCCTCAAATGTGCTTACGTCTGTCCTGCCAGTATGCAGTCCTACAGAGTTCTCATCCATACACCAACTGCTGATGTTCCTACACCATCTCATACCTGTGGGATGCTGAACCTCAGTGTGTAGTTCAGCCAGACACATGCTGCAGAAAATAGATTTGAAAAGAGCATGAGTTCACGAGTTAGAGTTGGATCAGATTCTTCATACTGTAGCCTCCCAAAGTTAATTGTCATGGTCAGCATGACTTTTACTTTGGTTTGGTTGGGTTTGATTTGGTTTGCTTTGATTTGGGCTATTATCTGGTTCTCTTTGAAACGTGGTTACGTGGATTATAAAATAACTGCACTTCTGTAGGTGTCCTAGGAGAGATGAATATGTAATACTCATCCAGTCCTCAAAATTGAGTTAATGTGTGTTGTGAAGCATAGGGCATCCATGATGATTTCCTGCAAACGTTTCTGTTTTCCTTTAATTTAATGACTAAACTAGAAGCCATTATATCTTCTGGAATCATGTCATTGTCTTTGTACTCAGTTTAGAACCTAAGAATATGTTACCACAACAGCTTTTCAAAGTTAGATTTCAAAACAACTTTTCACGCTACTTGGTTTTATCAGGACTGGATCTTAACTCAGTAGAGCACCCAGTATTGAAGCCAGCTGAATTTTCCATATGTAGTTTACTATACATCTAACTGAATCAGGCATCCATTCTGTTTTCCAGTATTAATTCCATTCCCACAGTACTGTCTGCTAGCAAAACCAATCAGAAAGCTTTCTTGTTCTGGAGTGCATAGCATATATATAAGATGGCTTTCCTTAAAATCCCACTGCTCAATGCTTTACTCGTTCCAGTGCTGTGTTTAAGGGTTTCTACAAAACACTGTGGCTCTGCTTTGCAAGCAGGCTGTTTGGCTGCCTACTACAGTACTGCTTAGATCAAAGCGTATCAGCCATTCACCTAGATGTTTCTCATAGTACAGCAGTAGGGGAAATCTGTCACAGTCTGAACCTGCAGACCGTGTGTTACACTACAAAATGTACTTTCAGAAAATAAACTCTTTACAGCTTCAGCGTGCCTGGAGCTAGGATTGTACTTTAAAACCAAGGCCGTCAAGAATATTCACAACTGAGTAGCTCATTGAACAAATATTTTGCTTGATCCAGTGCCCTCAGTGTGTGCCCTCAATGCTTCTTTGATGTGAGTTGAAACACATTCAACTCACTGATTCTAGATTTGAATTGTCTCCTGGGGTGATGGTGAGGCCCTGGCACAGCCCATAGAGCTGTGGGTGCCCCATCCCTGCAGGTGCTCAGGGCCGGGTTGGATGGGGCTCCAGGCAGCCTGAGCTGGTGGGGGGCAGCCAGCCCACGGCAGGGGTTGGGGGGCTTTAAGGCAACTTTTTTTTTTACAACTGCAAGATGTTTATTAGGTTGTCCCGCACACCTAACACAGAGCAGCTGCTGCCGTAGCTCGCAGGTCTGACTTTTTCAGCCCGTCTTATCTCTAAGCCAAAGTTACAGCAGGACCACCCAGGAGCTCGTTCTCTCCGATCCCCTCGAGCAAACCAGAAGCCGCAGCCACCATCTGCGGCTGCAGGTGTGACTCAGAGAGCCTATGGGTTCTGAACCACGTCTGTTTGCAGCTGGTGACGTTCAGAGAGCAGCTCCCGGGGCTGCATGCCCGCCGGGCGAGCGCTTTGAAATGCAGCCTCCTCCCCGACGGGACAGAGGGGCCGCGGGGCTGGGAGGGCCGCTCCGGGGAGCGCCGGCCCGGGGCAGGGCAAAGCCGGGGGACGGACGGAGGCGTCACCCGGGTCGGCCCGGAGCCGGCGGTCCGTGTTTCCCCATAAATAAACGCTCCCGGCCGTATAAATGCTGCGTGTGGAGGCGGCGGTGGGGCCTCGCCGCTTCAGGACGCGGACAGCGCCGCACCGCGGGGCCGGGCCGCGTGCCGAGCCGTGCCGCCAGGGGGTGCCGGAGCGGGAGCGGGATCCGCTCGCTGTCCGCCACCTCAGGCGGGGCCATGGCAGCGGGCGTGCGGGCGGAGGAGCCGCTGGCGGAGCTCAGCCACTACGTGGTGGCGCGGCCCATCTACAGCGAGGCGGGCTTCCAGGAGGAGAACGAGCGGCTGCCGCCGCCGCCTCCCACGCTCCTCGAGCGGGCGCGGGCGGTCTGCAGGTGGGTGTGGGCGGGCGGCGGCCGCGCTCCTCCGCGGGGCCGGGAGCCGTGGGAGCCTCGGGGCGGGACCGCCAGGAGCGGCGCGGTGCTGCCGGTGTCCGACTGCGCGGCTCCGCTTCTCTTCGCACCGAAGCGCGTGGGCACAGCCGCACGCGGCGCTTCCCCAAAGAGTTTGGGGCACCGACAGGTGCCTCGTCCTGGAAGGAAACACCTCTGGCTCTTAAAGCATGTATAACCCCTTTTTTTTTTTCTTTTTCTTTTTTTCTGTCAGTTTCTCTCAGGGCTTTCTTGGTTGCTTTCTCTCAGTTTTCTGTCACAGCTTCCGTAGCTACTTTCTGTCAGGAGTTTCTCGGTCGTTTTATGTCAAAGATTTATTGGTTGCTTTCGGTCAGAACTTGAGGGCCACAGAAATGATCGCAGGGATGGAAGGTGCACCTCCGTGTGAGGACAGGCAGAGAGCTGGGGCTGCTCAGCCTGGAGAAGAGAAGCTGCGAAGTGACGTGAGAGCGGCCTTTCAGTATCGGAACGGGGGATGTAGGAGAGGAGGGGACAGACTGTGGCGGTAGGACGGGGAAATGGTTTCAAACTAAAAGAGGGGAGATTTAGGTTGGATATAAAAGTTTTTTACAGTGAGTGTTGATGAGGCACTGGAACACGTTGCCCAAAGAGGTAGCAGGTGCCCGGTCACTGGAGATATTCAGTGTCAGGCTCTGGGTTCTGACAGGGCTCTGCGCACCTGATGGAGCTGTAGGTGTCCCTGCTCATTGCACAGGAGTTGGGCCAGGTGACCGTTCAGGATCCCTTGCAGCTCAAACGACCCTATGATTCTGTGAACTTTCTTGGATGCTTCCTGTCGGGGTGTCTTTCTGTCATTCTTCCTTGGTTCCTTTCAGACTGCAGCTCCATGCGGTCTGTGCATGACTTGTTTTCTCACAGCTGTTCAAGAAAAAAGGCCTTCCAGATCACCAAGTCCTTCCTGCCCATCCTGGAGTGGCTTCCCAACTACCGGGTGAAGGAGTGGTTGGTCAGTGACATCATCTCAGGGGTCAGCACTGGCCTCGTTGCCACCTTGCAAGGTACCTCACGCACGGCTCTCTGATGTTATGCAGGTGGAATTACAAATCTGAGACTTGTTATTTAATACTAGATATTAGGTATTATCACTAAATAATTAAAGCTTTTAATTTAGCCCTTTTTTCTCTGCCTGACTAGAAGATCTGAATTTCCTTTGATGTGCTATCGAGATATAATTAACTTCTTTTACCCCAATGTTCTTTTTACTCAAAGAACATTTTTTCAAATATTTAAATGATTTTAATTATGTTGTTATGGACCAGTTAGGTCATGAGCCTGTAGTTCTTCTGCAGCTGCCTATAAAAACCTAATTGTTCCCCCCAAATACTGCAATCTTGACGTGTGCTTTCCTTTAAAATGTTACTCACTGGATTGTTTGGGTGTCTGCAAGAAAACAGCCCTCACTGAGGTATGATTCACATTTAAGAAGTGATAAACTTGATGGATATTTACAGTACATGGTTTACCAGAGAAGCATTCAGGAGATGGACAAGTAGAAAAGTGGCAGAAATAAGCAGTAATTCCTGAAACTATGCTAGTGAAGTCATGCTTAAGGTGGTGCCCTTCTCATAAGCAGGTCTAGCTGTAACCCTGATGTCAGCCAGCACATTCATTTCTTTCACCTCAGAGTTGCTGACAATTCTTCAGGACTGGAGCAAGTGAAGTGAGCTGTGTTGACCTCACATTTTCCCTCAATGGAAATTGGGTGCTTACAGAAGGAGGCAAAGATTGGAGAGACTACACTGGAATGAAGAAAAAGTACTTTGCTTCATTGCCAATTAGATGCAAATATTCCCTACTGCCTCTTTCCTTGGAGCATGCTAGAAAAGCAGACGAGGAGTGGTACAAACTGTGATTTAAAAATATAAATGTTATAATCCTGAAATACCAAATCACCAGATTGAGAAAACTGACCAAAATGGTTGCCAAAAAAGGAGGCTTCTGGGATCCTAAACTGCCAAAAATCCCTAACTTCCAGCAGTTCTAAATGTCACTTGTAGACCTCCCACCAGCCTAGCAGCGCAACCAGGTCTTCAGTCTTTTTGAGCTCTGCCACAGTTCTGTGCTATCAATGCAGAATATTACAGTCTGCAATAGGAGCTAACAAGGACCTGATACTGATAACATCCCTTCCCTTCTTTCCTTCTCTTGCTGTGTTGAAGTTGACAAGTTGCTTGAGTTAACAAAGTGAGAAGATCAGAGGATCAAAACTCTTAAATTTGGGTGATTTATTTTTGGTTATTAAGTTCATGAGCTGATAGCTGACAAAAAGAAAAAGGCCTGATTTTCAGGTGGGTGAATGTCCTGAATCATTATTGGTATAGTACAATAATTCAAAGTGTATGCTTGAAAATTCTGTCTATAAGTTGAACATTTCAGTTTCTCAGTTTTCTCTCAAAGGCAGACTGCTTGAACTTCACATTTGAGCCAATGCTTTATGCCACCTATGCAGATAGAGGCACATCTTTCAGTAACTCATCCAAGTATTAGTGTGGGATATACAGTCATTTACAGTCGCTGGTACTTACGTGCATATCTGCAACTGATTTACAGATAAAAAACATTCTAATTTGTCCCTGGATAAACGGAATAAATCCTCCTGAAAGTCTATTCTAGACAAGATAGTAGTTTGCTGAGTGATTTTAAATGTGATATTTTGTTCATGTATCATTTCAGGTTTGGCATATGCTTTACTGGTGGCAGTTCCTGTTGGATATGGCCTCTATTCTGCCTTTTTCCCCATCCTGACATACTTTTTCCTGGGAACATCAAGACACATTTCAGTTGGTAACCGCATATGTTCAAGTTACAGTAAATTAACTACTACAAGATGTTAATTCTTACTGTGAATATTAGTATTTCATGTAAGAAAGATACTTTCTAAACCATATTGGTTGTGCTGAATATTAATATTGGTGGGCTTGGGGGACTTAAGACTTATTTCTTCTCTGTACAGACAGCTAACTTCAGTCATGTAGACACATGCCTTTTGCTTGCATTTATGCTGAAGTTTAAATCTTGTCTTTGGCTACACTCTATGCCAGAAATTACAGGATAAAGTCTGCCTCATTGGGTAGTAAGAAGAGACATTTAGTCTATCAGCTAAAGCTCAAGATGGCTAAAACAGATCTCTTAGTCTTCTCCACAAGCCTTCCTTGCTACATCCTTTTTGATCACTGTGGACAATATCACCTTCTTGCCTGTCGCGGAGACCCAGAACCTGTGTTTCTACTCCAGCCTCGCTCTAGGTCCTCACATCAAGGCTATGGGTAAACCTCCATTGATTCCTTCTGAATACTTTCTCTAAAATATTTTTTCTCTGTCAGTTCTCCTTTTTAAAATATATGTTACAGCTTAATCACTGAATTGTCTTTTTCTCCCCTCTAACAAATAGAGCCTTACCTCGTTCACATCCACCAATGCTGGATTGTTTTTCTCTCACAAAGCTTTGGCATGATATTATGGTTTCTCACTAACTTTCTTCTCTGTGGAATCAAATACATCTGCACGTTGTCTCTACTTCCTGTCTTCCATGCACCAGATCACCTCTGCTCTCCAGCTCTGAGCTCTTACCTCTACTTATGTTGACATCCCTACTTTCTACGTTTTCCACTCTTTTTTATACTTCCTCCAGTATGCTTACTTGTCAAGTGTACTCTTATTTATCTGTAAAATTAACTTATGCTTCTTTAAGACATTTTATGATGTTTTCTTTTGCTGTATAATTTTAGTAAAAACTACAGCAAATCTGATTGCTTTTAGATTGTGTTTTGCTGACATGATGATCATTTACTATCTCTGTATCTTGCCCAAAGTATAGTTTCAGTCATCTTTAGCCGATGTAATACCAAACTACTGCCAAAAAGGGCAATCTTTTCCCCCAGTGTGTGTTCCTGCCATCACTGTTGTGCTGGATCCCTGACCATGCAGCCATGTGGCTATCTGCACCAGTGCATTCATTCAGCTGAACCTAACTGTGCCTGAAAAAAGAGTGAATCAAAACGTTGTTTTCAGCTGGATAAGTTTCTCTTGTGAGTGGTGCTGGGCCACAGAACTGCTGATGCAGATACAAGGGAGATGGTCACAATATGCCACCCTGTTTTGCCTTGCAATACCCCTAAATTGGCTTAAGCAAAACATGAAACTGAATCTCTGTGTATAACATTTTTATTCAGGATGGAATTGCATCTCTGTGTCGTGTTTGCAGTGCTGTGGATTCTGGCCCTTTCTTCCTCCTCTTCCTCCAATGGAGTAATGTAGCCCAGTTAAAATATTAAATTATATTTCTGATTTAGAATTTTCTTGTCTAGTCTGATAAATGCTTCCTTTTGATGTGTATTAAACTTCAGTATGTTCTGTTTGTCATTACAGGTCCATTCCCTGTAGTCAGTTTGATGGTGGGATCAGTTGTAATGAGCATGGCCCCTGATGACAATTTTCTCATAGTTGACAGTAATGCTACAGGGACTAATGGTACTGAGATACTGATAGACACTGACTCCAGAGATGCCCAGAGAGTGCTGATTGCCAGCACCCTCACATTTCTGGTTGGAATTTTACAGGTAAAATAGTTGTCTTGAGGTCACAAATTGATACAGCTTTAATTTTAATGGGAAAATATACACCACTGAAATACATGCCATGGCAGCAAGTCATTTTCCTATAGTAAAACACATAAATGAAGTCTTCTCAAACTCTGATGAGCTTTTGGGAATTTATTCTTCTTACCCTGGGCAAAGTTGGTGACAATATGATGGGGAGTGCAAACAGCAGAAGAATAGCATTGTGATTGCAGACCAACAGACCTGCATGAAACTAAATGGAGCATCCTTTCACACAGCTCTTCAGGTCTCCTTTCTTTCCCTGGATGGCATGATGTTAAGCTACATTAATCTTCAGTGGGGAAAGATGCCCTTAAGACTGACTCAACAAAAACAGAAGAGCAAAACTTAAGCAATTGCCAAATAATAGTGTACATCTTATTGCTTAGCAAGCTGTTACTCTTCGTGATTTTTCCAGGTGGTATTTGGAGTTCTTCAGATTGGTTTCATTGTGAGGTACCTCGCAGATCCACTAGTTGGGGGATTCACAACTGCAGCTGCTTTTCAAGTGCTCGTATCACAATTGAAAATAGTCTTAAATGTTTCAACTAAAAACTATAATGGTGTCCTTTCCATAATATATGTAAGTATACCCTTCTAATTTGTTTTGGGTTTGTGCCAGAATTTTTGCATAATTATTTCTCTTCTGCTTCTATTTCATACAGGAGTGCTTCTTGTGTCTGTGTAACTGTGGGGCATCCATTTAGTTCTCACTCACTCTCAGGAAGATCTGCAGGTGTTCATTTATAGCTGTGTGGCTCTCAATAGCTGTTTTCTTGCTTTCCCAGACCACAAAAGGCTAATTGTCATGTCGTAGTCTATTTCAGGCAGAGCATTCTTTTTCACATAAAATTTAAAAATAATTATGCAGCAAAACAGTTTTTCTTCTCTGGGTTTTCACTTCTGGAGGCCATTTCCCTCCCAGCCCGTGCCTCTTGTCTTAATGGGAAGCTCCCAATGCTGACTAGTCCCATGCCTCTTAAACCATCCTGGTCAAAGGCATCTTTTTCCATTTCATGTTGTAGCCATATCTGTGACTATCTGCAGACGGATGTGGATTCGCACCCCGCGGCCAGGTACCTGCTGGTTAGCTAAGGTGAGGCTAAAAGTTGCTGTCGCAACTCCATTTGTTAATCTTAGAGGAAATGATCAAATGGAGAAATGTTTTGGCCGTGTTACAGGAATACTGAACTCCTAGAGGTTCTCGTATTACAGAGTCATCTCCTTCCCCAGGGAAATTATTGAGAGTCCTTTCACTGACTTCGCCGTTAAGCTGTTCAGGTGCACGCTATTTTAGATCTTCCATTGCTCTTTGCATTAGAATAACAGATTTCTAAAAGGGACTGCTGTAGAACAGAGAAGTTACTGGCAGATTTTACATTTCTGTTCAGACAAACCAGGCAAGAAAAAAATGTGTTAATATCTATATTAGTAAAAATAGTCTGAATGTGATTACAAATAACAAGGAAAATATTTAGAAAAAAAAATCTGGTGGAGTATTTGGGGAAAAAAAAAAAAAGATTTTGTGGGCCTTTTAACCATTGAAAACTCTTTCCCTCCAGCAATAGAAAATTAGATAAGACACAGTACTACATGCATAATGGTGGACAATTGGTCCAGGAAATTTTTCTCTCTGTTCGTTGTTGGTTTTTGTTTAATGGTTGTTGAAAGGTGGTACGTCTAGTAGAAAGTATTTTTAAAAAATAATTACATGGTTCTTCCAGTTCCTGCAAGCCTGTGTGGAGTGCTGACTTTTTACGCTGAAGCTCGGGGCTTCTGCATTCTAGTAGGTGAGCCAGGTGGTGTCTGCAGATGTGTGCAGAGCAAATAAATTGTGATTTCTGGTCTGCTTAATCAGAGTCTTGTTATGTCAGCTTCAGCAAGTCTCGGACCTGCCTCAGCAGTGGTGTGTAACAAATTGCAACACTGAGCATCTGACATTGGCAGAATTCATAACCTCCAGCTAGGAGCCCCTTGTTTCCCTGTAAAATATGGCAGAGGCAGACATGGTAAGAATGGGATTTGTGGTAAGCACTACAACAGACAAGAAGTGGTTTCAGCCACTCAAAAAAAGACACATCTGATTCATTGCTTCAGGAAGAGTTCTCCTTTAGCTTACAAAACATAGCTAGTTATGCACTTCAGTGTTTTATTTCAAACCAAGGAGTTTTTGTTGTGATGGAAGTGGTACCGCCGCTGCAGTCCTCCCTTTGCCAGGAGGCAAGAAGTCTATTTTGAACCTTTTTTCCACCAGATTGTTCTTCACTGCGCATAGAATAGTCAAATTTTCTTGGAAGCAAATGGCGAGTGAGAATTACCCCCTAGGAGCAGAGAGGAGATAGATGGGAGAACCTCCAATTGGTGTCTTTGCTCTGATCAGCCCTTCCTGTTTTCTCTGTACACTTAGAAGTAATACTTTTTTTGTGTTTGTATAAACACTGTACAGCCATAAATGTCAGCTTCACAGGCTGTTGTTTGCTATAAACAATAGGACCAAGCAAGGACATAGGAAGGGTAGATGAGGGAGCTGCCTGTTGTTCTGCAGCTGCGAGGGCTCCAGCCTGGGGCTGACTTCTGTTGGGAACAGGGTTAACACACCACAAGGTGAGGCTTTGCAACCACTTTGCTCAAACGCAGGACTTGCCACAGCCTGGCAGGATCCACACTGTCGTACTCATTGCCTGGATGTCAGTAATGAAAACTGGGAATTTGTAATGCACACTGTATGTACTGGGCATTTCAGCAATTAGAGCTTTGCTCTCATTTGAATAGAGAAGATCTTTTGCTTTTTGGAAAGGGAAGAAGTTACAGATCTTCCTATCTTTCCTCTAAGGTAGAAGTAAAACTCAGGTAGGGTTCAGCTTTTGCTATTAAGTCTTAGTTTTCTAAAAAACAGGAAGCAGAAGCCCAATGTGGTCAATTATTTCGGTTACATCTTTTCTGTTAATACGCCACAGCATCCAGCCACCAATTGTGTAGCAGTTTGATGGTTCATCAGACAAAGTCATCCTCAAGTTCCTCCAGGCTTGAGCAAAGGAGCAGGCAACTCTTGGCCTCCTCCAAAACCCCATCTTCCTGGGTTGCCTTGTGAGTATTTGTGTGTTTTCACGTATTTCAAGTGCACGTGTTGTAATTTTTATTTTTCAGACTCTCATTGAAACGTTTGAAAACATTGGTACCACCAACATTGCAGACCTTATTGCTGGACTCCTCACCATTTTTGTCTGCATGGTAGTTAAAGAAATAAATGACCGATTCAAACACAAGATTCCCATACCGATACCAATAGAAGTCATTGTGGTAAGCAAAGGAGCACTAAAAAAAACAACTGACAATAGCTGAAATAGGTGGGATTGGCTACAGAAGAACAAGACCTTTTTTTAAGTATTAAAACTTGTTTCATTTGATTACAGACAATAGTAGCCACTGGCATTTCATATGCTGCCGACTTGGAAAAAAAATATAATGCAGGCATTGTTAAGAGCATTCCAAGAGGGTGAGTGCCTTTGTTTTCTGGGACATAGGTATTATTTTAATTGGCTAAAAATGACAGTGATAAGATAGAAGATATAAAAGAGATACTGAAAGCCGTAATCTGAATTTGGAACTCAGATTCCTAGAGCAGCTTCTGGAGATGTCCTGAGTTTTAATTCTGGCTCTGTCATTTATGTCACCTAATTATGCTTCCTACTTTTTCTTCCTCTGTAAAATAGGCTTAGAAATGTTCATCTGATTCATGAGGTTCATCTAAGAATTAGTTGTTTTGTGTTTCTGAAGTGAATATAGGTGTATAGAAAACAGAACAAATAATTTAAAGGATTTTAAATAATGAAATTCTATTTCTCCGTAGATTAAATTGCTATAAACCTGAGTTACTCCACTGTAGTTCATATTCATGCTGTTATCCCAATCAGTATTGTCACTTACATAGTCATAGGAGCAAGTATACTGAGGATTACACTGGTAGAGACTTACACTTGAAAGATTCAGAGCATTTCACAGTAGTAACCTTCACATTCCATTTGGCATTTGGGCCTTGATTAATTAAAATTTGTGGAAACGCAGTAGGGGATTAAATGTTTTTGAGGTCTTCCGCTGAAGTATGTTAACAACAATATGAAGTGTCATTAACATATTTATGTAATTCATCACATTATTCAATATTTCCTTTATTCCATTCTTCAAAAATGTACTTTTTCATTTTGCTATCATGTTCTCATGCTGAGAACAATGGGAGCTCTGTTGCTGAGAAAAAGAATCAGGATTTTGGCTATGATGAACTAGATAAGCGTGTTCTGTATGTCAGTGGGCTGTTTCCACCTTTTTATTAACTTGAAACACTACACTTCATATTATAAGCAACCTGCATGCCTCTACCTCAGACTTTTCTAAGAACATAATTAGATCAAAGTTGATAATACTAACATGTTTTCTAAATGCTAGATTTTTGCCTCCTGAAGCTCCAGATGTCAGCATGTTTTCCCAGATGATAGCAGCCTCGTTTTCTATTGCTATTGTTGCTTATGCTATTGCGGTTTCTGTGGGGAAAGTATATGCAACCAAGTATGACTATGCCATTAATGGAAACCAGGTATGTATAACCAAACTGGTTTGTGAATGTGGGCGATGCAAGTTCTGTTTCACAGCAACTTAAGTATCAAAGAAGTACAAGTATTTTTCCAAGAAAAGTTGTAGTCTGATGGGAGAAATTCTTCAATAGCTGAAAAAAAAACCAACCCCAAAACTATGAATTTTTCAGATGCAAAAGGCTAAGCTTAGCTGTGAATGATGGACAAATAGTTTACCTGAACTGGATAAGTTAAAATAGCATCATAAAAGCAGGTAGTAAAATCATATTGAAGGACAGTCCAGTACTACTGTGTGCCAGTGTTTATTTTGTCTCAATGGATTCAAAGATTGTTAAGATCTGCAAGTGGTGGGAACTGTATTTCTAGCATTTTCATGGAGAACACAGCTGTTACACAGGAGTAGGTATGCATCATCTCAGTCTGTTCTATCAAAGAACGTGACTTTATAATCCTGCTCTTGTAATTAGAGCTTACGGAAAGCTTCATTTTGGAGAAAAATAGGGAGAGAGTCAAAATCAAATCTTAAATCATATTTTTAAACATTTGTTGTGAGTGGAAGGCTCCTGCGATTCTCTCAGCTTGGTGGAAACAGCATTTCTGTCAATTATATGGGATTGCAGGCAGCTCCCAAGTGCCTCATTTCCCAGCAGAGGAATGGCCCAGATCCCAGGACATAAAGCTCCCAGGGTCCTTGTCACTTGAGCAGAACAACCAGCATCGGTAGGTGCCAGCATCTGTGACCCTGGGGCAAACTTATGAGAACGCTGCCTGGGACTCAGCATGAGTTCTTGGGATGTTCAGAAGGAAAAACTTCTGGCTCAACTAGAAGTTTTCAGTGAAACTGTGTTGTGGATTTTTTCTATTTTTTTTTAAGCTCCTGATTAGTTCCACTAATAATACAGTGCTTTGTGTTAATTAAAGGCTTGTCTAAACTCAGACTGTTGCACTGATTAAAATCACTTGTTTAGAATATGATGCTTCAGAGTTAAATTTATACTCGTCCTTTTTGTTGATGTGATTATGCGAAAGTAGTTGTTAGCAATGTTAATTTTGATAGCATTGTTGGAAATAAGCTGTAAAAGCCTTTATTCTAAGCTATGCCCATATGAAGGAGAGTGTACTGACGTCGTTGTGTTGGTTTCTAAACACATATGGTTACACTGGCACAAGAGAAATTTGTGTCAGTATTTAACAGCAGACACTAATCTAGACTCTTCTCAATATTTCAGTGCTACCCGCTTTATAAACTATTGCAAAAACTATTGTCATTCTCCATTTCAAAAGCAGCTTCAGGAATCTTTATTTACAGTATCATCTAATTACATTTCAGGAGTTCATTGCCTTTGGGATCAGCAACATTTTTTCTGGTGCCTTTTCTTGTTTTGTTGCAACTACTGCTCTTTCACGGACTGCAGTCCAAGAAAGTACTGGTGGAAAGACTCAGGTAATGACCTCTTCTTACTAGTACTGTGCCCAGGTGAGTTTGATATTGTATGGGGATGAAAATAATCCTAAAATGGTTGCATCGCTGGCACGTAAAATGTCACAGGTATCTCAGCTAGCAGATCATGCTCTGGTCCTGCATCATTTCTGGTAGCTCTGCCAGAAGAGGGCAATCAAGTTTTACATAGGAAGATTTACATTAGGGGTCCAAAATCCTTCAAGCGTAATGCCCCAGAATTTCATTACCAGTTAAGGCACTGAGTTTGTCCCATGTGGAATTCAGCATGAGGGAGGAAGTCCTCTCCCAGATGCCTGTGAAACACTTAAGCCCCTGTATGTTTGCCTGAGCAGCCCTGCTGTAGCTGCCCACATGCCATCTTTCTTACATTCTGCGTGCTCCTCCTCTGTTTGACAGTACCCTCACACTTACTTAGCAATGGAGAAGTGCAGGGTATCCAGCAGCCCCCCTTCCAGCTGACACGCAGACTCTGCTCCTTTAATCTCTCTGTGCAACTCAACCCCCTCAAGAGCTACTGCCTTGTGTGCAGCTGTTTGCACTACCTGCTTAATTGAATTCCCTCTGTGTTAGCTGAACTGTGTAATGATTGCCCATGTACGCCTAAACACAGTAGTATTTTGGCAGGTCTCCTTGTTCCTAAAGAAATGTAATGTCCAACTACTTGTGTACCCTAGGAACAAGTACTTTGTAATCCTGGAAACATAAAATACGATCTTAATGTGCTCATCTCCTATAAACACTCTGTCCTCCACAGGTTGCTGGTATAATCTCAGCTGGAATTGTTTTGATTGCCATTGTTGCCCTGGGGAAATTGCTGGAGCCCTTACAAAAGGTACTGTATTTGTTCTCTGCAGCACAGCCACCAGCGCTGATCCGATCCGAACGCTCAGCTTCAGTGGACAGGATAACAGCCCTGTTAGATGTTGTGGTGATTGATTACAGAGGAGGTTCAGGTTTGCAGTGCATAATGATGAACACTTTGCAAACAGAAAACTGAAAGGAGATTAAAATATCTTAATAAACATCTTTGCTTCTGAATAACACATTTTCACCATTTTTCTTTGCAGTCTGTGCTGGCAGCTGTAGTCATAGCTAACTTGAAAGGGATGTTCATGCAAGTGTTTGATGTTCCCCGTCTGTGGAAACAGAATAAAGTAGATGCTGTAAGTCAGCTATTTTTTTCTTTTCCCCCTAATGTTCTTATATCTTTTCTTTTACCTTTTAGTGCCATCTAAGGTTCTCCCAACTACTACATCAATAGAATTTTGTAGCGTTAGCATCAGAAAACTTTAGATTTGCTAATGCAAACCAGTACTGTGTGTATCCTTAAAACATATGTGCCAGGAGATCAGGTGAAAATTCCCCATTTTAGAGTTTTACACATTTTTATCTTTATCCTTTTTATTTCCTATACCTCACAGTAAGGAAGCCTGTGCCCTGATGAGTCCTTCATAGCGATTACCATAGTTTACACAAGCAATCTGGTGTTGAGATGACTTGAAAATCAGAATAAAAATGGTTTGTGGCCTCCTTTACCATTCTGCTCTGATTCTCTATACAGTTTAAATGGGCCAGAAAAGATGACATTTTTTCATTCATACATGTATGTTTAATTTGTTACCATATTAGTATCCCATTTGCCTGGATAATCTCAGATAGTCCTTACAAAGTATGTTTTTTTGCTGTAGCAAGAAAATCCAACCTAGAATTCAAGCTAGAAAGTGGATTCATTTGGTGTACTAAGAGATATATGAACAGAGTCTTCTTACAAACCTTACCTCAGGGTACATGCTGACATCTTCCACTGGGATTTCTGTGGAACAGCCCCTCAGTGTGGATCCTAAGGAAGGAGAATGTTGCATGAAAAGTATTTTATGTATTCAGTCCCTACTACAATCAGATTTTACAGTAGGGTGTCTTTGGGCAGTACCTGCTTTAGGTACATCTGAATTTATTTGGTCAGTTATTTAATAGTCCTCTTAGTAAGTAAAAGATCCCACTGACTTGAGTAAGAAGTGTGTGCACTCAGCGTTGGGTGGGATTAGGTCCACTGCTTGTTCTGCCTGAGCAGTGATGCAGGGAGTAACTGAGGAGTGCACTTCAACTGTTCTGCCTGAATATTCACTGGAGACTTTAGAGAATGCCATCAACCTGCTAGCATGAAATACCTCTCTTTGAAACAGTTCTGATTCCTGGACTTCACTGAGGAGCCCCCTTCCCTCTCCATACATCTAATCTCTGATTTTTAAAAGTGAGATTAATAACAACAGCTGCCATCAGAAAGAAGAAAATGCAGTGGTTAATGGTATCCCCTTTAATTTCACTGAGTTAACTAGATACTTGAAAAATATCTGTATGTTAAAAGTAATTTCCTAAAAGCTAACCACGTCTAATAACATAGTGATGAAAATAAGTATCTTGGAGGAAGATGAAGACTTTTCTAAGCAAGTCAGCTAATTGCCAACATGCTATGATGATTTTCAAGGTTAAATTTTTCTGCTACTCTTACTGTCTGGTGTAGTGAATCTTTAAAGCAACCAGGAATACTATGTTATAATTAAGAGACTTTATTATTTCCTCTCCAGATGATCTGGGTTTTTACATGTATAGCATCCATCATTCTGGGTCTTGATTTGGGATTACTTGCTGGCCTTTTGTTTGGATTGCTGACAGTTGTGCTGAGAGTTCAGTTGTAAGTAACACAAGATCAGAAATAATTGTTAGTGTTATACCATGAAAAAGAAAGACTGTGCTGTGTGAAAAGGAAAGGGATTTGTGGCAGAAAACATTCTTGGGCTTACCAAAATTTTCAAGTGGAAATCTTCAGAACAAAACAATATTTGTGTGCTATCATTTAAAAATTACTCTGTGTTTGTGGTTGCTCTAAGAACATGGTAGTGGAATGATGAAAAATGTTGGCTTTGCAGAATCTCATTTGGCCATCTTGTTACATTTTCTTGATATTTGTTTTTTTTTTTTTCTGAAAATACCACCTATCTGCTTTCCTTCAGCCTGGAGTTCAGAGTATGATTGACAGCAATACCAAATTGTAGTTGCTCTGTCAGCAACTGCATAAAAGTAGAGGCTTCCAAAAGTGGCTACAGAGTGGTAGGTTATAAAATCTACTAAACTTAAACTACAATTTTTAAAAAATGTAGGTGGAGGCTGCAAACTGTTTTAGTTTGCAAATCCAAAGAAAAAGCACTGGACAAGCTTTAAGTAATCTGAAAATGACGTAAATATGTTGTTTCCATTGATTCAAAGTGTAAAAAGTAATTCATGTTTTCAGTCTTTTTTTTTTTTCTTCATTCAAACCAAAATAAGGTGTTTTTAATACATCTTCCTAGTTTGGGAAGCAATTGAAACAAACTGTTCATCCAGATCTATATAAAAATGTCTGAGATGAAAGTACCTTGTCTTTAGAAATAACATTTCCTTATAAATCAGAAAAGTATAGTGATACAAAACCAAGATACAAGACTTTCCAAAGGAAGCTATTATTTTGGTAGAAGAAAGTAGAACACAAGCATCTGTGACAGTTTGAGAAGCAGTCACTTCAGTTCGTTGAATGTCTAAGCATGATGTTTACTTTCACCATCTTTTTGTTTCTGTTAGTCCTTCATGGGGTGGTTTTGGAAACATTCCTGGCACGGACATCTACAAGAAGGTCAAGGACTACAAAAATGTAAGTGATTGCTGAGTTGCTTCCTTTCAATCTACAAGTGTAGTACAGAGTTGTGCCTTGCCAGTTATTGACAAGTTGAATTTGAAAGTGGAGTGCTTGACGATAATAATTTTTAGCATTACATTCTTCATCCTGATCAAGATGGTTGGTCCATCTTGCGTGCAGGGCTATAAGAATCTAAAAATGGAATCAGCAAAGGTATCCCAGTTTTGTGTGTGTGAATTACCTATGTAGGTAATTGTTGAAACAGTTGAACTGCTTCTTAGCAGCCACAATGTAGTTTTCGCTGCTTGACCTTGCATTCTTTGGCAATAGGCTGTAGAACCAGAGGGTGTGAAGATCCTCAAGTTTTCAAGTCCAATTTTTTATGCTAACATCGATGGACTGAAAAGCAGCCTCAAATCCACAGTAAGTGATATGTGATGGTTTTGGATGCTACCTAACTGCTTTGGGTTTTCCTTAGAATTATATCTAGGTGAAATCAAATCATTTTGATGTTTTGATCCTTCTTCTGTAGGTGGGATTTGATGCAGTCAGGGTATACAATAAGAGACTCAAAGCACTGAGGAAGATACAAAAACTGATCAAGAAAGGGAAATTAAAAGCTACTAAGGTAAAATTATTTTTTTCCTCCTACTCTTTTGCAAGGGATTACTTCTGGAGCTTATTACTTTAGAGCTCCTCTGTACTCATCTTTAAAATAGAAATGTAGAGTAGGACTGATCGCTATAGTAGGAAGACTAGGACCTGCAGGGCATCTAGCAGAGCACTACACATACTGCCAAAGACCACAAGATGGAGGCAGCTGTGAGAGTCATAGTGTTAACAGCTGTGGAAGTGACAGATTCCCTGATCTTACCTCCACCCCTCACCACCTCAGATTGTCTCTGTGCAGTAAAAGCACTGGCACTTTCGTATGTACATGGTGTTATTATCTACTTCTTGTGCACAGATAAGCTATACCAGCTGACTTGTAGACATAATCTTCTAGCTCCTCCTCTGAATATACATTGCTGTAGGTAAATGCTTGCAGGAGTGAACAGGTACAGGTAACCTTTTAAATCTCCAGAGGTAAAAGTTCAGAATGAGTATTCTGCTGCCAGTGCTCTCCGTTCACAATGCAATATTTCTGTATGCATTCCACTTCATGATGGAAGTTAAATGCTCAGTTATGTGACATCCCAACTTTTGGCCAAGTCATTTTGCCATGTTAGTGTATGTGGTAATTCTAATTCAAAGTTGGATTCAAATTCAGTATGGCAGTCTTTAAATATTTCATAAAAATAGAACTTTTGAGGAAGGAAGTAGCTCCAAGATTTTTTATTATTATTATTGATAGTGACATTTTGTAGGAACATGCTCTGTTAACACAGTAAAAATGAGGAAAGGAAATACACTGCACAGAGAAAAAGGTAGTTCATTCAGTCTATCTTGTTTTTAAATTCTTGGATACAATATTGGCCTCATTCATTCCTGAAGCAGAAGTTATCACAGGGAAGTATTTCCTGTAAGCTCAAACCTTTTTCTATGATTAAATTATATATTTCACATATTATCTGCACATTAGAATGGCATCATCAGTGAGCCTGGCATTAGTAATGAAGCTTTTGAGACTGATGAGGAACCTGAAGACAACGAAGATCTTCAAGTTCCCACCAAAGAAGTAGAGATCCAAGTAGACTGGAATTCAGAGCTGCCAGTCAAAGTAAACATCCCCAAGGTGCCCATCCACAGCCTCATTCTTGATTTTGGAGCAGTAACCTTCTTGGATATTGTAGCTGTGAGATCAATAAAAACGGTAAGGGCATTATTTCTGATGTTCTATGGAAATTAATCTAGCCAGCAGTATGTAATTCAAAAGTTGTTAGATTACATTGAGTTTTTAGAAGGCTGTTGTTGAAAAATATCTTTAAAACTAGGAACAGGTAGAATATTGGTATGTGCATATTTCAGGTGAAAATAAAACAAAAAATCTGGAGGTAGCATAGTCAAGTACTCTAAAATGTGTATTGTAAAATATGGTACCCTTGTATATGCATACATTATGCATTATGACATTTTAGTTATATATTTTCTTTCCACATGCCTTCTGCTTTAATCTGGGCACAGAATGATACTCACTCAACACAAAGGTAGTAAATATTTTATCTTACCATCTTATCATTTTCAGTTTTTAGCCACAAGATTTATTTCTGCCATACTACTTAAACTATAAAAGAAGGAATCATGATTTATTTTTTTTATATATTTTCTGCAGCTTAATATCGGAGTGCTTCATCAACATTAGTTTATCTTCACACATTAGACTGAGGTCATAAAGTAATAATGTTCCTAGTTTAGGGAGAGGAAAATGAGCTGAAGAGATAAGTCACAAGCCTGTAGGACCAGACTGTTTAGTCTTTTATTATACTTTCTGTGTTCACATTACCGATTTCACCAACTTCACGTTGTAAATGAGGCTGCTTATCCTGTCTGTAAAACAAATCTGAGATTCTACATTATCAATAAGCAGAAATTGTCGCAAACAGCAGTCACCTCTGAAAATGCTTTTTGTAGAGACTCACCAGCCATCAGGGAGCCAGGAGCAGCATTCAGTCATAGCATTTTAACCAACTGAAATTCAGGAATGTGGCGTGACTTGGTTCAGCCCTAGTTTTTGCTTCAGTTCCAGCTTCAGAGACAAATGAGATTATGGGTTCCACAGATGCACCTCCTTCCATATGCGGCCATTTCATCCAAGAATACGTCCATCTGGTGCATTATGTGAGGGAAAACCTCTGCAAGAAAAAAACTGCATGTGCCAATGAGAGACTGTATCATATCACTCAAAGCAAATGAAGCTTTCTCAGGCCTACAGGGCCTCACTTGAAGAGACATGATTTTTCATATTATGAAAACAGAAACCGAACTTTAATAATAAACAGCAATGCATCATGTGTAAAATGAATGGTTTTACTGACATAGCCAAAGATTGGCCATGTCAGCAAACATGTACTTAACTAATAGGTCTTTAAAGTATCATGAAGTTTAGCAATTCCTTTTCACTATGAATAAACAAAACATGAAATTTTGAATGAAGGCACTAAGAAAGAAATGAAAAGCATATGTGCACAAATGTTTATCTATATATTACATATATCAACATATATACACATCTATGTACTTTGTCCTTACAGACTTTATTTATTCATGTCTTTGTTGCAAACTTTTTTTAGATTATTAGAGAGTTTGAGAGAATTGATGTGAGAGTATACTTCGCTTCATATCAAGGTAAACTTTCAAATATATCTACTATCACTTGTGCAAAGAATAAAATATGGATGACAAGGGATCTCTTTATGGAACTGTGGAAGCAGCTTTTTTTCTAGTAAAAAATGTGAATTATTACACTGACAACCATGGTGGGCTGTTCTGGGATGCAAAGAATGACGGGATTTAAAGAAAATGTAGAAATTCAAATCTAAGTAATAAAAAAGTAAAAAACATGGCTGTTATTTATTTGGCTGCATATTTGATTTCCGATAGCTGCAGCCATGTATTTTGATATTTATTTATTTAATTATTTCAAATTGTATTAACCTGAGATTTTTTTTTTTATTTTTATTTTTTTAATTCAGACAAC